>NC_092230.1:43083734-43113734 GCF_036320965.1 Panulirus ornatus
TCTCTCTCTCTCTCTCTCTCTCCCTGAGTGTCATATATCTCTCTCTCCGCGCCCCCCGTGAATATCATCTCTCTATCTTCCCCGCTCCCCGTGAATATCATCTCTCTATCTCCCCCCGCCCCCCGTGAATATCATCTCTCTATCTCCCCCGCCCCCTGAATATCATCTCTCTATCTCCCCGGCCCCGTGAATATCATCTCTCTATCTCCCCTCCCCCCGTGAATATTATCTCTCTATCTCCCCGCCCCCTGAATATCATCTCTATCCCCCCGCCCCCCTGAATATCATCTCTCTATCTCCCCCGCCCCCGTGAATATCATCTCTCTATCTCCCCACCCCCCTTGAATATCATCTCTCTATCTCCCCGCCCCCTTGAATATCATCTCTCTATCTCCCCTGCCCCCCTGAATATCATCTCTCTATCTCCCCGCCCCTGAATATCATCTCTCTATCTCCCCACCCCCCTTGAATATCATCTCTCTATCTCCCCACCCCCCTGAATATCATCTCTATCTCCCCCACCCCTGAATATCATCTCTATCTCCCCGCCCCCTTGAATATCATCTCTCTATCTCCCCGCCCCCTGAATATCATCTCTATCTCCCCGCCCCCCTTGAATATCATCTCTCTATCTCCCCGCCCCCGTGAATATCATATCTCTATCTCCCCCGCTCCCCGTGAATATCATCTCTCTATCTCCCCCGCCCCCTGAATATCATCTCTCTATCTCCCCCGCCCCCTGAATATCATCTCTCTATCTCCCCGCCCCCTGAATATCATCTCTCTATCTCCCCACCCCCCTTGAATCTCATCTCTCTATCTCCCCACCCCCCTGAATATCATCTCTATCTCCCCCACCCCTGAATATCATCTCTCTATCTCCCCCGCCCCCGTGAATATCATCTCTCTATCTCCCCCGCCCCCGTGAATATCATCTCTCTATCCCCCCACCCCCCTGAATATCATCTCTCTATCTCCCCCGCCCCCTGAATATCATCTCTATCTCCCCGCCCCCTGAATATCATCTCTATCTCCCCACCCCCCTTGAATATCATCTCTCTATCTCCCCACCCCCCTGAATATCATCTCTATCTCCCCCACCCCTGAATATCATCTCTCTATCTCCCCGCCCCCTTGAATATCATCTCTCTATCTCCCCGCCCCCCTTGAATATCATCTCTCTATCTCCCCGCCCCCACTGAATATCATCTTTCTATCTCCCCCGCTCCCTGAATATCATCTCTCTATCTCCCCGCCCCCTTGAATATCATCTCTCTATCTCCCCCGCCCCCTGAATATCATCTCTGTATCTCCCCGCCCCCCGTGAATATCATCTCTCTATCTCCCCGCCCCCCTGAATATCATCTCTCTATCTCCCCGCCCCCCTTGAATATCATCTCTCTATCTCCCCCGCCCCCGTGAATATCATCTCTCTATCCCCCCACCCCCCTGAATATCATCTCTATCTCCCCCGCCCCCTGAATATCATCTCTATCTCCCCGCCCCCTGAATATCATCTCTCTATCTCCCCGCCCCCCTGAATATCATCTCTATCTCCCCGCTCCCCTTGAATATCATCTCTATCTCCCCCGCCCCCTGAATATCATCTCTCTATCTCCCCGGCCCCTTGAATATCATCTCTCTATCTCCCCCGCCCCCTTGAATATCATCTCTCTATCTCCCCCGCACCCTTAATATCATCTCTCTATCTCCCCGCCCCCCTTGAATATCATCTCTCTATCTCCCCGCCCCGTGAATATCATCTCTCACTCCTGAAGGTGGGTCTGTAGGAGTTAACCCCAGGTCAAAGCTGGGGGAGGGTGGCGTCGGTCGAAGGCCTGGAACTCCCTCCCCACGCACGCCCTCCGGGGCTGGGCTGGCCAGGTGGAGGGAGGGCGTGCGACACCCGCTGGTGCAGGCGCGCCGTGATCCGCGAGCCTGTTCGTATCCCGCGTGGAGAGAGAGAGAGAGAGAGAGAGAGAGAGAGAGAGAGAGAGAGGTGTGTGTGTGTGTTAGAACTGGTTTGAGAAGGGAGGGATTGGAAGTCCTAGCGAGAGCTGGGTGGTAGAGTCGGTCCTAGGAGGAGGGAGGGATTGGAAGTCCTAGCGAGAGCTGGGTGGTAGGGTATGTCCTAGGAGGAGGGAGGGATTGGAAGTCCTAGCGAGAGCTGGGTGGTAGAGTCGGTCCTAGGAGGAGGGAGGGATTGGAAGTCCTAGCGAGAGCTGGGTGGTAGGGTATGTCCTAGGAGGAGGGAGGGATTGGAAGTCCTAGCGAGAGCTGGGTGGTAGAGTCGGTCCTAGGAGGAGGGAGGGATTGGGAGTCCTAGCAAGAGCAGGGTGGTAAAGTCGGTCCTAGGAGGAGGGAGGGATTGGGAATCCTAGCGAGAGCTGGGTGGTAGAGTCTGTCCTAGGAGGAGGGAGGGATTGGAAGTCCTAGCGAGAGCTGGGTGGTAGAGTCGGTCCTAGGAGGAGGGAGGGATTGGAAGTCCTAGCGAGAGCTGGGTGGTAGAGTCTGTCCTAGGAGGAGGGAGGGATTGGGAGTCCTAGCGAGCGCTGGGTGGTAGAGTCTGTCCTAGGAGGAGGGAGGGATTGGAAGTGCTAGCGAGAGCTGGGTGGTAGAGTCGGTCCTAGGAGGAGGGAGGGATTGGGAGTCCTAGCGAGCGCTGGGTGGTAGAGTCGGTCCTAGGAGGGAGGGATTGGGAGTGTGTTCCTAGCAAGAGCTGGGTTATAGAGTCTGTCCTAGGAGGAGGGAGGGATTGGGAGTCCTAGCGAGAGCTGGGTGGTAGAGTCGGCCCTAGGAGGGAGGGATCGGGAGTCCTAGCGAGCGCTGGGTGGTAGAGTCTGTCCTAGGAGGAGGGAGGGATTGGGAGTCCTAGCGAGAGCTGGGTGGTAGAGTCAGTCCTAGTCGAGGAGGGAGGGATTGGAAGTCCTAGCGAGAGCTGGGTGGTAGAGTCTGTCCTAGGAGGAGGGAGGGATTGGAAGTCCTAGCGAGAGCTGGGTGGTAGAGTCTGTCCTAGGAGGAGGGAGGGATTGGAAGTCCTAGCGAGAGCTGGGTGGTAGAGTCTGTCCTAGGAGGAGGGAGGGATTGGGAGTCCTAGCGAGAGCTGGGTGGTAGAGTCGGTCCTAGTCGAGGAGGGAGGGATTAGGAGTCCTAGCGAGCGCTGGGTGGTAGAGTCTGTCCTAGGACGAGGGAGGGATTGGGAGTCCTAGCGAGAGCTGGGTGGTAGAGTCGGCCCTAGGAGGGAGGGATCGGGAGTCCTAGCGAGCGCTGGGTGGTAGAGTCTGTCCTAGGAGGAGGGAGGGATTGGAAGTCCTAGCGAGAGCTGGGTTATAGAGTCGATCCGAGGAGGGAGGGATTAGAAGTCCTAGCGAGAGCTGGGTGGTAAAGTCGGTCCTAGGAGGGAGGGATTGGAAGTCCTAGCGAGCGCTGGGTGGTAGAGTCGGTCCTAGGAGGAGGGAGGGATTGGAAGTCCTAGCGAGCGCTGGGTAGTAAAGTCGATCCTAGGAGGAGGGAGGGATTGGGAGTGTGCTCCTAGGATTTTGGGGGGACGAGAGGTCTGGTCGTTGTAGAGGTGGGAGTTTCAGAGGGAGGAGATGGTTTGGAAGGGAGGAGGAGGATGAGGGGACGAGAGGAAGGTGAGGGGAGAAGGGGGAGGAAGTGGGCGGTGTCGTCAGCTGTGCTCTGGGAAGGGGTGGGTGGAAGGAAGGGGTGGGTGGGTGGAAGGAAGGGGTGGATGGGTGGGTGGAAGGGGCGGGTGGGTGGAAGGAAGGGGTGGGTGGGTGGAAGGAAGGAAGGAGTGGGTGTGTGAGTGGGTGGTTGAGTGGGTGTGTGAGTGGGCGGGTGAGTGGGTGGAGGAGGGCGATTTCCTTGTTGATAATCATATGATGAATTGGAAGGGGGAAGGGAGCAGGGGGCGTGTTGGCAGGGGTTGTAGGCTGGTTTCCCCCCCCCCTGCCCCTGGGGTTACGTAAACCCTTGAACACGACGGTACGACCCTTGAGCACGACGGTACGACCTCCTTGAGCACGACGGTACGACCCACTTGAGCACGACGGTACGACCTCCTTGAGCACGACGGTACGAGCGTTGAGCACGACGGTACGAGCGTTGAGCACGACGGTACGACCTCCTTGAGCACGACGGTACGTCCTCGCTGAGCACGACGGTACGACCTCCTTGAGCACGACGGTACGACCCACTTGAGCACGACGGTACGTCCTCCTTGAGCACGACGGTACGACCTCCTTGAGCACGACGGTACGACCTCCTTGAGCACGACGGTACGACCTCCTTGAGCACGACGGTACGACCTCTTTGAGCTCGACGGTACGACCTCCTTGAGCACGACGGTACGACCTCCTTGAGCACGACGGTACGACCCACTTGAGCACGATGGTACGACCTCCTTGAGCACGACGGTACGACCTCCTTGAGCACGACGGTACGACCTCCTTGAGCACGACGGTACGACCTCCTTGAGCACGACGGTACGACCCAAGAGCACGACGGTACGACCCACTTGAGCACGACGGTACGACCTCCTTGAGCACGACGGTACGACCCAAGAGCACGACGGTACGACCCCTGAACACGACTGTACGACCCAAGAGCACGACGGTACGACCTCCTTGAGCACGACGGTACGACCTCCTTGAGCACGACGGTACGACCTCCTTGAGCACGACGGTACGACCTCTTTGAGCACGACGGTACGACCTCCTTGAGCACGACGGTACGACGCCTAGGTACCAACCCTTCTCTCTCTCTCTCTCTCTCTCTCTCTCTCTCTCTCTCTCTCTCTCTCTCTCTCTCTCTCTCTCAGTCCTTTTCTTCATCTTCCGCTGTTCTCTCCTTCCTCCTCTTCCTTGTCTCATGTCTCTTCCTACTTCCTCCCTTTCCCATCACCCCCATCACCACCCTCCCCTTTCCCTATACCCACTGTCACATCACCTCTCTCTCCCATTTCCCCTCCCTTCCTGTCCTGTTTTCATGCCACTCTTGGTTTCTGACCCATTTTCTCTCTTTTTCCTTGTTCTCTTCTCCTCCCCTCACCTGCCCTCCCCTTTCTCCCCTAACCTGGCACCCCCTTCTCCCCTAACCTGGCTCCTCCCCCTCTCTCCTAACCTGGCCCCTCCCCCCTCTCCCCTAACCTGGCTCCTCCCCCTCTCCCCTCACCTGCCCCACCCCCTCTCTCTCCCCTAACCTGGACCTCCCCCTCTCCCCTCACCTGCCTCCCCCTCCACCCTCTCACCCAGACGTGTGGCTGTACGTGCCACGTACGTGCCACGTACGTACGTGAGCCGCGTATGGGAACACTGTCCTTGCTTGGTTTACCTGGGGAGGGGAAGGGGGAGGGGAAAGGGGAGGGGGATGGGGGGTGCCAGAGGGCACGGGGCACAGTAGGTCCCCCCCATCTCCCCCCATTTCCCCTCGTCTCTCCCACCCATTCCTCCTCCCACTGAAGATAATTGGATTCAGGTGTGTATGTGTGTTTTTGTGTGTGAACGTCTGAACACACACACACACACACACACACACACACACACACACACACACACACACACACAGCAGCAGCCTCGCCAACAGCCTCTCCAACAGCACAAGACCTCCAACAGCTGCTGCAGCTTCACCACCACCAGCAGGAGGAGGAGGAGGAAGAGGAGGAGGAGGAGGAGGAGGAGGAGGAGGAGGAGGAGGAAGAGGAGGAGGAGGAGGAGGAGGAGGAGGAGGAGGTGGAGGAGGAGAAGGAGGAGGAGTAGGAGGAGGAGGAGGAGCAGGAGGTGGAGGAAGAGGAGGAGGAAGAGGAGGAAGAGGAGGTGGAGGAGGAGGGAGAGGAGGTGGAGGAGGAGGGAGAGGAGGTGGAGGATGAGGAAGAGGAGGAGGAGGAAGAGAAGGAGGAGGAGGAGGAGGTGGAGAGGGAGGAGGAGGAGGTGGAGGAGGAGGAGGAGGAAGGGAGGAGGAGGAGGTAGGAGGAAGAGCAGGTGGAGGAGGTAAGAGGAGGGAGGAGGGAGGGGGTAGGAGGAGGGCGGTGTGGGCAGGTGGCAGGTGGAGGTTTTGGTGAGTGAGGAGGTTGGGGAGGAGGGTGGAGGGGAGGAGGAGGAGGAGGAATGAGGAGGAGGAGGTGAGGGGGGGAAGGAGGGGGTGGTTGGGGGAGGAGGAGGAGGAGGAGGAGGGGTGGTGGAAGGGAGGAGGAGGGGAGGTGTAAGGAGGAGGAGGAGGAGGAGGAGGGGGAGGAGGAGGAGGTGGAGGATAGCCGATGGTGACAATTGGTGTTGTGGCCGCCCAGCACTGTGGTGGGTGGAGGGAGGGGAGGGGAGGGGGTGGTGGCCCAGCCCCCCACAACCCCTCACCTCCACCACTACCACCCCCCCCCTCCCCACGTCCTGTAGGACAGGAATTGTGTGGTATGTCCTCACCCCCTTACCCCTCTCTCTCTCTCTCTCTCTCTCTCTCTCTCTCTCTCTCTCTCTCTCTCTCTCTCTCTCTCTCTCTCTCATTTACACCCCCATAAACCCTCCTTACCTCACCTCTTCCCCTCCCGGCACCTCCCCTCCCCTCCCCCTCCCGGCACCTCCCCTCTCTCCCCCCTCTTCCATCTCCCTCATTCTCTTCTCCCTCCCTCTTACTCCCATCTCTCCTTACCCTCATGCCATCACATCCGTTCCTCCCCATATATCATCATCATTCTCATCTTTTTTTCTCTCATCTTCTCATTTTTTTTCTTTCCCCCTTTCCCCCTCCCTCTTCCTAGGGGTCTCTCTCTTCTCTCTCTCTCTCTCTCTCTCTCTCTCTCTCTCTCTCTCTCCCTCTCTCCCCTTCCTTTCCCCCCTCCCTTACCCCGGAGGGGGGGGAGGGGGCTCCCTCCCTCCCTCCATCTTTCCCTCCGCCGGGCCATTACATCGTCCCGGTCCTCCTCTTCCTTCCCTCCCATCATCTGTTAGACACTCCTGGGACACTGTCTGGCACCTTCTCCGTTTCCACATCGACGCTGGAGGCGCCTCTCTTTGTGTGTGTGTGTGTGTGTGTGCGTGTGTGTCTACCCAGGCTTGTCTTTTTTTCTTTTTTGATATCGCGACCCACCTGAGAGAGAGAGAGAGAGAGAGAGAGAGAGAGAGAGAGACAGAGAGAGAGAGAGAGACCCACCCAGGTGGTGACTCGATGATGAATGCGGTGGCGAGTGTGTTATTGTCTGGTCGATACAAGGTGGGTCCTCACTTCTTAAACGAGGGCAAACGAGGTGATGTGGTAGTTGGCCCTTGCTCCCACCCAGTCCTCACACCCTGGTTCGTGGTGTTGGAGGGAGGGAGGTGAGGGAGGGAGGGAGAGGGAGGTGGAGGGAGGGAGAGGGAGGTGAGGGAGATCTCCTTCAAGGATCTCTCCTTGACAAGTGGAGGACACAGGCTGTATGAGATACAGACACGTAAATACAGCTGTATTTTTCTGTAAGGGGGGGAGGGGGTCTTTTGGTTACAGTGTTCGTAACAGCCTCCAGCTGTTCCCTCCCTCCTTCCCTCCCTCCCTCCCTCTTGCGAACGGTGGGAGTGACGGAGGGAGGGAGTGACGGGGGAGGGAGGGAGCGTAGCAATGTCGGCCACGACTGGTGATGGGCCACTGTGTACCCCTTCCTTTCCCCCTTCCTTCCCCCCCTTTCCTCCCCGCAGTATATATATATATATATATATATATATATATATATATATATATATATATATATATATATATATATATATACACACCCTTGTCTGAGTTAGTCCCATATTATCGGGGAGGATGAACAGCTGGATTGACTGTGGGCCGACTGCCACAACCTAGATTCGACCTTGGGCGGCCCGTGGATGCACACCAATACGCCAATCGCACCTTTATATCGTCGTGGCTGTGTGGTGAAGTAGGCGCGTGCGTCTGGTTCGAATCCCGACGGAAGGAGGGGGGATGGTGGTAGTGGAGTGGTGGTGATGGTGGTAGTGGAGTGGTGGTGATGGTGGTAGTGGAGTGGTGATCTGCACCTCTCCCTCCCACCACGTAGCCACGGTGAACGGTCACGTGGAGGGATGTGTGCACGTGAGCGGGAGGGAGGGTCGGAGGCACGTGGAGGGATGTGTGCACGTGAGTGGGATGAGGGAAGGAAGGAGGGAGGCACGTGGAGGGATGTGTGCACGTGAAGGCGATGAGGGAGGGAGGGAGTCATTCATTGACGAATGTGAGAGTGGAGGGAAGGAGGAAAGGGGATGGAGATGGAGGGGTGTGAGGGTGAGGGAGGGGTCGTAGCTGGGGGTGAGGTCGTAGCTGAGGGTGAGGGAGGGGTCGTAGCTGAGGGTGAGAGAGGGGTCGTAGCTGAGGGTGAGGGAGGGGTCGTAGCTGAGGGTGAGGGAGGGGTCGTAGCTGAGGGTGAGGGAGGGGTTGTAGCTGAGGGTAAGAGAGGGGTCGTAGCTGAGGGTGAGGGAGGGGTCGTAGCTGAGGGTGAGGGAGGGGTTGTAGCTGAGGGTGAGGTCGGGGTCGTAGCTGAGGGTGAGAGAGGGGTCTTAGCTGAGGGTGAGGGAGGGGTCTTAGCTGAGGGTGAGAGAGGGGTCGTAGCTGAGGGTGAGGGAGGGGTCGTAGCTGAGGGTGAGGGAGGGGTCGTAGCTGAGGGTGAGGGAGGGGTCGTAGCTGAGGGAGGGGTCGTAGCTGAGGGTGAGAGAGGGGTCGTGGGTGAGGGAGGGGTCGTAGCTGAGGGTGAGGGAGGGGTCGTAGCTGAGGGTGAGAGAGGGGTCGTAGCTGAGGGTGAGGGAAGGGGTCGTAGCTTAGGGTGAGGTCGGGGTCGTAGCTGAGGGTGAGGGAAGGGGTCGTAGCTGAGGGTGAGGGAAGGGGTCGTAGCTGAGGGTAAGAGAGGGGTCGTAGCTGGGGTGAGGTCGGGGTCGTAGCTGAGGGTGAGGGAGGGGTCGTAGCTGAGGGTGAGGGAGGGGTCGTAGCTGAGGGTGAGAGAGGGGTCGTAGCTGAGGGTGAGGTCGGGGTCGTAGCTGAGGGTGATGGAGGGGTCGTAGCTGAGGGTGAGGGAGGGGTCGTAGCTGAGGGTGAGGTCGGGGTCGTAGCTGAGGGTGAGGTCGGGGTCGTAGCTGAGGGTGAGGGAGGGGTCGTAGCTGAGGGTGAGGGAGGAGTCGTAGCTGAGGGTAAGAGAGGGGTCGTAGCTGAGGGTGAGGGAGGGGTCGTAGCTGAGGGTGAGGGAGGGGTCGTAGCTGAGGGTGAGGTCGGGGTCGTAGCTGAGGGTGATGGAGGGGTCGTAGCTGAGGGTGAGGGAGGGGTCGTAGCTGAGGGTGAGGTCGGGGTCGTAGCTGAGGGTGAGGTCGGGGTCGTAGCTGAGGGTGAGGGAGGGGTCGTAGCTGAGGGTGAGGGAGGAGTCGTAGCTGAGGGTAAGAGAGGGGTCGTAGCTGAGGGTGAGGGAGGGGTCGTAGCTGAGGGTGAGGGAGGGGTCGTAGCTGAGGGTGAGGGAGGGGTCGTAGCACACCTGTGTGGTTCATGGTGACGGTGGTGTACTGTGTGTGGGGGAGGGAGAGGTCGAGGTCGCCTCGCCATGCTTGAGAGAGGGAGGGGTAAGATGGGGGTCCTCCTCCTCCTCCACCTCCTCCTATTCTTCCTCCTCTTCCTCCTCCTCTTCCTCCTCCTCCTCCTTCTTGTCCTCCATGCTTGGGGCAGTGTGATAGGAGGGAGTTGATGGTGCTTGAGGTGTGTGTGTGTGTGTGTGTGTTTAAGTTGTCGTGGCCTCGTTGCTTGGTGATTTGTAAGTATTATAAGTGCTTGACGTGTGTGATTTAAGTGTCCCGGGCATCTTGTTTCGTGCTTTGGAGTGGGTGTAGTGCTTGAAGTGTGCGATTTAAGTGCTGGGCCTGGAACTATGTGATTAAGAGTGCTTAAAAGTGCGTGAAGTGTATGATTGAAGTGTTGGGCGTGTAGTTTTGTAAGTGGAGTCCTTAAAAGTGCTTAAAGTGTATGATTTAAGTGTTGGGCTTGTACGTCTGGGGTGCTTAAAAGTGCCTGAAGTGTATGATTTAAGTGTTGGGGCCTGTAGCGATGTGAGTAGAGTGTTTTAAAGTGCTTAAAGTGTATCATTTAAGTGTCTTGGGCCTGTAGCTATGTGAGTGGAGTGCTTAAAAGTGCCTGAAGTGTATGATTTAAGTGTTGGGCTCGTACCTATGTGATTGGAGTGCCTAGAATTGCCTGAAGTGTATGATTTAAGTGTTGGGGCCTGTAGCGATGTGAGTAGAGTGCTTATAAGTGCTTAAAGTGTATCATTTAAGTGTCCTGGGCCTGTAGTTATGTGCGTGGAGTGCTTAAAAGTGCCTGAAGTGTATGATTTAAGTGTTGGGGCCTGTAGCATGTCTGCCTGGAACTTCTGTAGTGCATTAAGTGGATCGTCCTGAAATGCCCTGTTGGCTGAAGGCATATTTTGATCCCGATCGTCTGAGTGGAGGACCTGAAACCTGCCAGTTGTGGCTGAGGAGGGACCTGGGGAGGACCTGAAACCTGCCAGTTGTGGCTGAGGGGGACCTGCCCTTTGACCTGACCGTGGAGAGAGAGAGAGAGAGAGAGAGAGAGAGGGAGAGAGAGAGAGAGAGAGAGAGAGAGAGAGAGAGAGAGAGAGAGAGAGAGAGAGAAGAAGAAGAAGAAGACCCCTCCTCCCTTCCCTCCCTCCTTATCTCTTTATTTGTCTCTTTATGCCTCTCCTCACATAACGCCCGCCCACCCGCCCACCCGCCCACCCATTCAGCCACCCACCCTCACTTAAGTTCCTGGAACCACTGTCCCCCCCCCCCCCGCCCCCTCCAGCCCGGTAGCCAAGACAACTGGAGAGGACTTCAGCTAACACGTTCCTCCTACACACACACACACACACACACACACACACAAGTATTATATATATATATATATATATATATATATATATATATATATATATATATATATATATATATATATATTATATATTCCTATGAGTCCACGGGGGAAAATGAAACACGATAAGTTGCCCAAGTGCACTTTCGTGCAATAATCACATCATCAGGGGAGACACAAGGGAGAAATATAACGTTTAAACAGTCAGTTGATATACAACGAAGAGACGTAGCTAGGACGCCATGTGTGTGTGTGTGTGTGTGTGTGTGTGTGTGTGTGTGTGTGTGTTGCCAACACCTGCTGAATCAGCCAGCTGGATGACCGGGAAGGATCGAACACCTGTGCTCGCATTTGTATTCTTCAGCAAGCGAATGATTGTGCTTACCACCTGGCGGATAGAAAGGCGTATGATCCATGTAATTCTGACAACACACACACACACACACACACACACACACAATAGGTGTTCTATCCTTTATAAGTTGTTTTGTAAGTTGTAAAGTAGAAAGGAATGGATGACTAAATTACTTTATGAAGTGTTGGGAAGACGATTCCTCTGGAGGATAAAGTTATATATATATATTTATATATATATATATATATTATATATATATATTATATATATATATGTATATATATATATATATATAATATATTATATATATATTATATATATAATTTATATATATATATTGGTCCTTTCTAATATGTGGCGAAGGCAGAAATGGTGACTGTAACAAGACATTCTTTTTTATATGACTTGTATTTAATAAGGAAGTTTGATTAAACCCAGCTCACGTAATATATATTTATATTTATTTTTTTCTCTTTGCAGGTATGTTAAAGAACGTGTTTTAGGTCATCCTCTGCTTGGACAGGTAACGTACTGGTGAATTGGGTGTTTAGCGATGGTTAGGTTGAATAGGCCCTGTTAGGTTAGGAAACGTAATTACAGGGTAATTATTGGGTTAAGTAGACTGTATATAGATTATATTAATCACGATGATAGAGTGATTAATTACAGACAGTCTCACCCAAACCCTAATTAATGGCTACTTTCCTACACACACACACACACACACACACACACACACACACACACACACACACACACACGTATTCCCTGCGTGTCGTAGAAGGCGACTAAAAGGGGAGGGAGCGGGGGGCTGAAAATCCTCCCCTCTCGTTCTTTTTTTTTTTTCATTTTCCAAAAGAAGGAACAGAGAAGGGGGCCAGGTGAGGATATTCCCTCAAAGGCCCAGTCCACTGTTCTTAACGCTACCTCACTAACGCGGGAAATGGCGAATAGTATGAAAGAAAAAAAATTATATATATTTATATATATATATATATATATATATATATATATATATATATATATATATATATATATATATATGTATGTATTTTGGAGTGTTTAACCCCTTTGTATGCTTAGTGTTAGTGGAGTGTGGTAAACTGCCCTATGTATACCCAGTGTTAGTAGAGTGTGGTAAACTTTCCTGTGTATACCCACCCATGTTAGTGGTGTATGGTAAACTGGCGCATGTATACCCATTGTTAATGGCGTGGTGCATATGGTAAACTGCCTTCGTGTATACCCATTGTCACTGGAATAATACGGGTGGTAAACTCTTGCGTACACCCATTGGAAACTAATGTAACCTTTGTTAAAAGCCATACAATGAGCACGTTTTTATTTATATGTTTATATTTTAGTTTTGAAATATTTATTTTCTACTTATAGACAAAGCATTTCAGGGAGTGTATGGGTGAAGGGCATGGAACTAGGAGGAGGAGGAGGAGGCGGCAAGTCTAGGGCATACAGTGGGTACAGTACAGGGACACCACCAAAATTTCCCAACCCCCACCATTCATAAAATTTACCCCACTCAAACCACCCCCCCCCCCCAAGTAATCCCCACCAGGGCCTACTACCCAAAACCCAAAACCCCAATCAATGTACCCCGACCACCATTAAACACAACACAACACCCATTACAACCACACAAAACCACACACCCACTGGGGAAATTACCCAACCCCACCAACCCGGGAAATTTCCCAACCCAACCACCAAAACCCCCAAACCCCCAACCCCCCAACCCCCCCCCAAACAAAACCCCACCAAACCACAATACACCTAAAAAACCCTGGGACACGGTGGGTACATTTACGGGCGGACACTGGGCTACAGTGGGTACAGTACATCAACACTAGGGCATACAGTGGGTACAGTACAACGACACTAGGGCATACAGTGGGTACAGTACAGGGACACTAGGGCATACAGTGGGTACAGTACATCAACACTAGGGCATACAGTGGGTACAGTACAACGACACTAGGGCATACAGTGGGTACAGTACAACGACACTAGGGCATACAGTGGGTACAGTACAGGGACACTAGGGCATACAGTGGGTACAGTACACCGACACTAGGGCATACAGTGGGTACAGTACAAGACACTAGGGTCAGTGGATACAGTAAGGGACATGGGGCCCTACAGTGGGTACAGTACACCGACACTAGGGCATACAGTGGGTACAGTACAACGACACTAGGGCATACAGTGGGTACAGTACAACGACACTAGGGCATACAGTGGGTACAGTACAACGACACTAGGGCATACAGTGGGTACAGTACAACGACACTAGGGCATACAGTGGGTACAGTACAAGACACTAGGGCATACAGTGGGTACAGTACGGGGGACCCACTCGGGCTACAGGGGTTTTTACAGTACACCGGACACTAGGGCATACAGTGGGTACAGTACAGGGACACTAGGGCATACAGTGGGTACAGTACACCGACACTAGGCATACCAGGGGGGGGGGGTTACAGAAAACAACGTCACTAGGGCATACGTGGGTACAGTACAGGGACACTAGGGCATACAGTGGGTACAGTACAGCAACACTAGGGCATACAGTGGGTACAGTACAACGACACTAGGGCATACAGTGGGTACAGTACAACGACACTAGGGCATACAGTGGGTACAGTACATCAACACTAGGGCATACAGTGGGTACAGTACAGGGAAACTAGGGCATACAGTGGGTACAGTACAACGACACTAGGACATACAATGGGTACATTTCAACGACACTAGGGCATACAGTGGGTACATTTAAAAAAGGACACTAGGCATACGTGGGTACAGTCAGGGACACTTGGGCATACGTTGGGTACAGTACAGGGACACTAGGGCATACAGTGGGTACAGTACAACGACACTAGGGCATACAGTGGGTACAGTACAACGACACTAGGGCATACAGTGGGTACAGTACAGGGACACTAGGGCATACAGTGGGTACAGTAAAACGACACTAGGGCTACAGTGGGTAAGTTACAACGACACTGGGGCATTCCCGTGGGTCAGTACGCGACACTAGGGCAACAGTGGGTAAGTACGGGCACTAGGGCATACGTGGGTACGTACAGGGACACTAGGGCATAAGTGGGTCCCAGTAAAAAACGACACTAGGGATACGGGGGTTTACAGTTACAACGACACTAGGGCATACATTTGGGTACATTTCAGGGAAATAGGGCTACAGGGGGTACAGTACAGGAGACATAGGGATACAGTGGGTCCCGTACAGGGAACAAAGGGCATACAGTGGGTACAGTAAACGCACTAGGTCATAAAAGTGGGTACATTTACAACGACACTAGGGATACAGTGGGTACATTACAGGGAAAACTAGGTCATACAGGGGATAGTACAGCGACACTAGGGCATCCCGTGGGTACAGTACAAAGGGACATAGGGATACAGTGGGTCCCCGTACAGGGCACTAGGTCATACAGTGGGTACATTTACAACGACCCCTTGGGCATACAGTGGGTAAAGTACAGGGACACTTTGGGCTACAGTGGGAACATTTACAACGACCTAGGGCTTTACAGGGGTACAGTTACAACGACACTAGGGCATCAGGGGTTTACAGTACAGGGACACTGATGTACTCTCCGACCCATCATGTACTCATATGTGAGACACGTACTTCCCAAAGAGTCCCGAGAGATTTTACTCAATCCCCTTGTGTCTCCCGGCGAGTGTTTGGTGTGGGTACAACCCGCTTTCGCTACACCCGGCAGGTGTACTGGTACCGGCAAGAAACAAGCTGGCGGATCAGCCTCCAGACGGAAAAGCTTTAGCGCCCGACGAGGCCTAAGCTGTGTGGGAGGGAAGAGGAGGACGTGTCGGGGGGATAGAGACAAGCCCCCTCCTTCCCCTCTCCTCCCCCCGAGACAAAGCTACAGGTATTCTCTTGACGAGGGGGAAGGTGGGTGTAGTGGGGTTTGGGGGGGGAAGGTGGGTTAGTGGTGGGGGGGGAAGGTGGGTGTATTTGGTGAGGGAGTGTGGGTGTAGTGAGTAAGGGGGAGGGTGGGTGTGTGTAGTGAGGGGGAGAGTGTGGGTGTAGTGAGTGAGGGGGAGGGTGGGTGTAGTGAGTAAGGGGGTGGGTGGGTGTAGTGTGTGAGGGGGAGAGTGGGTGTAGTGAGTAAGGGGGAGGGTGGGTGTAGTGAGTGAGAGGGAGAGTGGGTGTAGTGTTTAGTGTGTAGGGGAGAGTGGGGTGTAGTGGTGATGGGGAGGGTGGGTGTAGTGTTTTAGAGGAGGGGGAGGGTGGGTGTAGTGGTAAGGGGGAGGGTGGGTGTAGTGAGTGAGAGGGAGAGTGGGTGTAGTGTGTGAGGGGAGAGTGGGTGTAGTGTGTGAGGGGGAGGGTGGGTGTAGTGAGTGAGAGGGAGAGTGGGTGTAGTGAGTGAGGGGTGAGATAGGGTGTAGTGTGTGAGGGGAGGGTGGTTGTAGTGAGTGAGGGGAGAGTGGGTGTAGTGAGTGAGGGGGAGGAGAAGGGTTTTTTTAGGGTGTGGTGAGGGGGAGTAGGGGGTGTTTGTGGTAAGGGGAGAGCATGGATCTAGTGAGTGAGGGGGAGAATGGTTTTAGGTGTGAGGGGGAGAGGTGGTATGTGCGTGAGGGAAAATGGTTTTAGTGTATGAAGGGGAGGGGATGTAGTGAGTGAGGGGGAGAGTGGGTGTAGTGAGTGAGGGGGAGGGTGGGTGTAGTGTGTGAGGGGGAGAGTGGGTTTGTGAGTGTGTGAGGGGGAGAGAGTGGGTGTAGTGTGTGAGGGGGAGATGTGGGGTGTAGTGTGTGAGGGGAGGGTGGGTGTTGTGAGTGAGGGGGGAGGTGCGGAGAGTGGGTGTTGTTGTGAGGGGGTGAGAGTGGGTGTAGTTGTGTGAGGGGGAGAGTGGGTTTGTTAGTGAGGGGGGAGTGTGGGTGTAGTGTGTGAGGGGGAGGGGGTGTAGTGAGTGAGAGGGAGAGTGGGAGTAGTGAGTGAGGGGGGAGAGTGGGTGTAGTGAGTGAGGGGGAGAGTGGGTGTAGTGTGTGAGGGGGAGAGTGGGTGTAGTGAGTGAGGGGGAGAGTGGGTGTAGTGAGTGAGGGGGAGGTGGGTGTAGTGAGTGAGGGGGAGGGTGGGTGTAGTGAGTGAGGGGGAGAGTGGGTGTAGTGTGTGAGGGGGAGGGTGGGTGTAGTGAGTGAGGGGGAGAGTGGGTGTTGTGTAGTGAGGGGGAGAGGGGTGTTGTGAGTAAGGGGAGAGATGGTCTAGTGAGTGAGGGGGAGAATGGTTTTAGTGTGAGGGGGAGGGTGGGTGTAGTGAGTGAGGGGGAGAGTTGGTGTAGTGAGGTGAGAGGGAGAGTGGGTGTAGTGAGTGAGGGGGAGAATGGTTTTAGGGTGTGAGGGGGAGAGGGGTGTTGTGAGTAAGGGGAGAGATGGTCTAGTGAGTGAGGGGGAGAAGCTGTTTTAGGGTGTGAGGGGGGAGAGGTGGTATAGTGAGTGAGGGGAAAATGGTTTTAGTGTATGAAGGGGAGAGGGATGTAGTGAGTGAGGGGGAGAGTGGGTGTAGTGTGTGAGAGGGAGAATGGTTTTAGTGTGTGAGGGGGAGAAGGGTCTAGTGAGTGAGTGGAGAATGGTTTTAGTGTATGAAGGGGAGAGGGGTGTAGTAAGTGAAGGGAGAGTGGTGTAGTGAGTGAGGGGAGGGTGGTGTAGTGAGTGAGGGGAGAGGGGTGTAGTATGAGGGTGAGAGTGGTGTAGTGTGTGAGGGGGAGAGTGGTGTAGTGAGTAGGGGGAGAGTGGTGTAGTGAGTGAGGGGAGAGTGATGCAGTGAGTGAGGGGAGAGTAGGTTTTGTGTGTGTGTGTGAGTGTCATGTGAGTGTGTGGGGTCAGATGATGAGAGGGGGGCCGGAAGTGAGGGGACCGGTCGGCGGGGAGGAAGGAGGGGAGGGGAGGGGCCGCCCGCCCTCCCCTCAGCCGCTGCTCCTCAAATGACCTTTAATAGTTGACCTCTTGACCTCAGCCACGACGGGACCTTTAAACTCACCCCCTCCCTCCCCCTTCTCTCCCCACCAAATAACACCCTCCCTCCCCTCCTTCCCCTCACTCACCCCCTGTCTCCCCCTTTCCCCTCATCCTCGCTACTTAGCAACTACATTGGACAGACCCACTAACCCACACACGTCCGTCTGTCTATTTCTCCGCGTCTGTCTCTGTATAACCTATCTATCTATGTCTATCGATCTATCTACGTAGATAGATAGATACATATAGATAAATATAGATAGATAGGTAGATAGATTTAGCGTCGAGGGTACTATAGATAGATATAGATAGATATAGATAGATTTAGCGTCGAGGGTACTATAGATAGATATAGATAGATAGATAGATAGATTTAGCGTCGAGGGTACTATAGATAGATATAGATAGATTTAGCGTCGACGGTTCTATAGATATAGATAGATAGATAGATAGATTTAGCGTCGAGGGTACTATAGATAGATATAGATAGATTTAGCGTCGACGGTTCTATAGATATAGATAGATAGATAGATAGATTTAGCGTCGAGGGTACTATAGATAGATATAGATAGATTTAGCGTCGAGGGTACTATAGATAGATATAGATAGATAGATAGATAGATTTAGCGTCTAGGGTACTATAGATAGATATAGATAGATTTAGCGTCGAGGGTACTATAGATAGATATAGATAGATAGATAGATAGATTTAGCGTCGAGGGTACTATAGATAGATAGATTTAGCGTCGACGGTTCTATAGATATAGATAGATAGATAGATAGATTTAGCGTCTAGGGTACTATAGATAGATAGATTTAGCGTCGAGGGCGCTATAGATAGATATAGATAGATAGATATAGATAGATTTAGCGTCGAGGGTACTATAGATAGATATAGATAGATAGATAGATTTAGCGTCGAGGGTACTATAGATAGATATAGATAGATAGATAGATTTAGCGTCGAGGGTACTATAGTTAGATATAGATAGATAGATAGATAAATTTAGCGTCGAGGGTACTATAGATAGATATAGATAGATAGATTTAGCGTCGAGGGTACTATAGATAGATATAGATAGATTTAGCGTCGAGGGTACTATAGGTAGATATAGATAGATAGATTTAGCGTCGAGGGTACCATAGATAGATGTAGATAGATAGATAGATAGATAGATAGATTTAGCGTCGAGGGCACTATAGATAGATAGATAGATAGATTTAGCGTCGAGGGCGCTATCTGGTGTTTACAGCCGGTGTCTCGTTAGGCCGGTCACTTAACTAGGGGGATGATGATGAATGACGGTGGTTAACGACTCGGGCCTGACAACGAGCCGTCCGTGTTGGAAACTGACCCTTATGTGTGTGTGTGTGTGTGTGTGTGTGTGTGTGTGTGTGACAAGTAGCGTGACAGAGTCGTGTGTGTTACGTATTGTCACCTTATGCTAAGTGACGTCATAACTACCACCCCACCCCCCCTTTATGTACGACGGTACTACGACCCCCTTGAGCGTGAGTTTACGACCTGTTGAACGCGAGGATACGACCCCCTTGAGCATGAGTTTACGACCCATGGAACGCGAGGGTACGACCCCCTTAAGCATGGGTTTACGACCTATTGAACGCGAGGATACGACCCCCTTAAGCATGAGTTTACGACCCATGGAACGCAAGGGTACGACCCCCTTGAGCATGGGTTTACGACCTATTGAACGCAAGGGTACGACTCCTTTAAGCATGAGTTTACGACCTGTTGAACGCAAGGGTACGACTCCCTTAAGCATGAGTTTACGACCTACTGAACGCAAGGGTACGACCCCCTTGAGCGCGAGGTTACGACCCATCGAACTGGAGGGTACGACTCCCCTTTGAGGGCGACGGTACGACCCCTCCAGTATCGTCGTACCCTGTAGTCGTACCGTAGTGTGTAACGACCCATTTTGCTTGATATGGGCAGTCGTGAAGTGTGTGTGTGTGTGTGTGTGTGAGGTGGTTTGGCACATACACAATGGACAGTACTTAAACCTAGTGCAGAAAAGTGTAAGTACACTTGCCTGTGTACTCGATGTATTGGTACACTTAGGGCGAATATAAGTGATATATTTGATGATAAACGCGTAATGTAGAAGGTAGGAAGAGGGATAGGCAAGTGAGGATGGAAGATACGTGAGGGAGGGAAGGGAACACGTCTGGTACAACGGTCAAGCCTCGTCTGGCTGCCCGTCTTCAAATAACTACTGCTGCTGCTGGTGAGGGGAGAAAAAGAGGGGGGGGCCCTCACGCACGCGCGTGCGTGCATGCGTGCGAACGCCTCGCGAAAGATGGATTCCGAGATTATTCCTATGGCATTAAGGAGAAATGAGAGAGGGAAGGGGGCGGAGGTGATAGGAGGAGAGTTGAGAGGGAGGAAGGGTTTGGATTCCACTCTGGCTCTGTGTGAGAGAGAGAGAGAGAGAGAGAGAGAGAGAGAGAGAGAGAGAGAGAGAGAGAGAGAGAGAGAGATGATGATGAAGCAGCAAACATTATTTTTTATCTTTCCTTCTTCCCCTTGTGGTGTTGAGTCTTGTGTTGGATTGGAGAGGGACGGTCCTAGCCAGGACAGAGTGGGAGGAGAGGGACGGTCCTGGCCCCAGGACAGAGTGGGAGGAGAGGGACGGTCCTGGCCCCGGGACAGAGTGGGAGGAGAGGGACGGTCCTGGGCCAGGACAGAGTGGGAGGAAGGGACGGTCCTGGCCCCAGGACAGAGTGGGAGGAGAGGGACGGTCCTGGCCCCAGGACAGAGTGGGAGGAGAGGGACGGTCCTGGCCGGGACAGAGTGGGAGGAGAGGGACGGTCCTGGCCCCAGGACAGAGTGGGAGGAGAGGGACGGTCCTGGCCGGGACAGAGTGGGAGGAGAGGGACGGTCCTGGCCGGGACAGAGTGGGAGGAGAGGGACGGAGGTGGTCGTGCCCATGTTTTGTGTGGTGGATGTAGAGGGCGAAGCACCCTCTTCCAGCGACGCTGCTCATGCGTTCCCTTGTGGCCACTCTCTCTCTCTCTCTCTCTCTCCCCCACACTTTCCCCTCTCCCCTCCCCTCTCTTTCCCCTTGCCCCCATCCCTCGTTCCTTCCTGTGTCGGGGGAGCGCCTTCCTTCGGGCCGTCTGTTGGCGGTGTTCTTGCGTTACGTGTTGCCGAGGTGGGCGGGTCTCCTCTTCCTTCCTTCCTCTTCCTCCTCCTTCCTCCTCCTCCTCCTCCTCCTCCTCCTCCTCCTACTTCCTCTTCCTTCCTTTCTCCTCCTCCTCATCTTTCTCCTTCTCCTCCTCCTCCTCCCCTTTCTTCTCTTCCTCCTCCTCATCTTTCTCCTCCTCCTCCTCCTCTTCTTCTTCTTTTTCTTCTTCTTCGTCTTCTTCTTCTTCTTCTTCTTTTCTTCTTCTTCTTCTTCTTCTTCTTCTTCTTCTTCTTCTTCTTCTCCTCCTCCTCCTCCTCCTCCTCCTCCTCCTCCTCCACCTCCTCCTCCTCCTCCTCCTCCTCCTCCTCCTCCCTGCTCTCGCGACGTCAGCTGGTCACGCCTCCGTTCGTCTCTCTCTCTCTCTCTCTCTCTCTCTCTCTCTCTCTCTCTCTCTCTCTCTCTCTCTCTCTCTCTCTCTTCGAAACGTGTTCATGGTGCTTGGCTTTAACTGCCGAGGTTGCCAAACCTTAGCTGATCCCATGCGTTGAAACCCTAATTCCATGCGTTGAAACGCTATATTCCATGCGTTGAAACGCTATATTCCATGCGTTGAAACGCTATATTCCATGCGTTGAAACGCTATATTCCATGCGTTGAAACGCTATATTCTATGCGTTGAAACCCTAACTCCATGCGTTGAAACGCTATATTCCATGCGTTGAAACCCTAATCCCATGCGTTGACGTTAATTCCATGCGTTGAAAACGTTATATTCCATGCTTTTTAAAACCCTAATCCCAAGCGTTGCCCGCTAATTCCTTGCGTTTGACTCTAAATCCATGCGTTAAAACCCCTTTAATTCCATGCGTTGAAAACGCTTTTATTCCATGCGTTGAAACGTATTAATTTCCATGCGTTAAAAACGCTATATTCCATGCGTTGAAACGCTATATCTATGCGTTGAAACCCTAACTCCATGCGTTGAAACGCTATATTCCATGCGTTGAAACCCTAATCCCATGCGTTGACGCTAATTCCATGCGTTGAAACGCTATATTCCATGCGTTGAAACCCTAATCCCATGCGTTGACGCTAATTCCATGCGTTGACTCTAAATCCATGCGTTGAAACCCTAATTCCATGCGTTGAAACGCTATATTCCATGCGTTGAAACCCTAATTCCATGCGTTGAAACCCTAATTCCATGCGTTGAAACCCTAATTCCATGCGTTGAAACCCTAACTCCATGCGTTGAAACCCTAATTCCATGCGTTGAAACGCTATATTCCATGCGTTGTTGACTGCGGGTGTGGGGTAAGGCAAGATGCACGTCCACTTCACTACGGGTGAAACGCACGCACATACACGCACGCACGCGCGTGCGTGTATGTGCGTGTGCGTGCGTGTGTGTGGGGAGCTGCTGCTTCGATGAAAGTTGTCGAAGCCCCTGAGCATTGGACCCACAAAGTTCCTGTATATTAACTAAAACCCTTCTCTCTTTTTTTTTTAAACCCTGCTCTACTGTTTTTGTGTTTTTCATATACGAAATGTGAATTTCGAGTGTGTAATGGGTATATTAACTAAAACCCTTCTCTCTTTTTTTTTAAACCCAGCTCTTCTGTTTTTGTGTTTTTTCATATACGAAATGTGAATTTCGAGTGTGTAATGGGTATATTAACTAAAACCCTTCTCTCTCTTTTTTTTTAACCCAGCTCTACTGTTTTTGTGTTTTTCATATACGAAATGTGAATTTCGAGTGTGTAATGGGTATATTAACTAAAACCCTTCTCTCTCTTTTTTTTAAACCCTGCTCTACTGTTTTTGTGTTTTTTCATATACGAAATGTGAATTTCGAGTGTGTAATGGGTATATTAACTAAAACCCTTCTCTCTTTTTTTTAAACCCTGCTCTTCTGTTTTTGTGTTTTTTCATATACGAAATGTGAATTTCGAGTGTGTAATGGGTATATTAACTAAAACCCTTCTCTCTTTTTTTTAAACCCTGCTCTTCTGTTTTTTGTGTTTTTCATATACGAAATGTGAATTTCGAGTGTGTAATGGGTATATTAACTAAAACCCTTCTCTCTTTTTTTTTAAACCCTGCTCTACTGTTTTTGTGTTTTTTTCATATACGAAATGTGAATTTCGAGTGTGTAATGGGTATATTAACTAAAACTCTTCTCTCTTTTTTTTTTTAAACCCAGCTCTACTGTTTTTGTGTTTTTTCATATACGAAATGTGAATTTCGAGTGTGTAATGGGTATATTAACTAAAACCTTCTCTCTCTTTTTTTTAAACCCTGCTCTACTGTTTTTGTGTTTTTTTCATATACGAAATGTGAATTTCGAGTGTGTAATGGGTATATTAACTAAAACCCTTCTCTCTCTTTTTTTTAAACCCTGCTCTACTGTTTTTTGTGTTTTTCATATACGAAATGTGAATTTCGAGTGTGTAATGGGTATATTAACTAAAACCCTTCTCTCTTTTTTTTAAACCCTGCTCTTCTGTTTTTTTTGTGTTTTTTCATATACGAAATGTGAATTTCGAGTGTGTAATGGGTATATTAACTAAAACCCTTCTCTCTTTTTTTTAAACCCTGCTCTTCTGTTTTTGTGTTTTTTCATATACGAAATGTGAATTTCGAGTGTGTAATGGGTATATTAACTAAAACCCTTCTCTCTCTTTTTTTTAAACCCTGCTCTACTGTTTTTGTGTTTTTTTCATATACGAAATGTGAATTTCGAGTGTGTAATGGGTATATTAACTAAAACCCTTCTCTCTCTTTTTTTTAAACCCTGCTCTACTGTTTTTGTGTTTTTTTCATATACGAAATGTGAATTTCGAGTGTGTAATGGGTATATTAACTAAAACCCTTTCTCTATCTTTTTTTTAAACCCTGCTCTAATGTTTTTGTGTTTTTTTCATATACGAAATGTGAATTTCGAGTGTTTGTAAATGGGTCGGTCACTTGTATGTGCCTCACTGCTACTCCACTGTACTCCCACCTGTGCCTTGTGCCTGTCTTACATCAAGTATCTCGACCAGTGCTGTCGCGCAAGAGAGAGTGTAGAGAGGGAGGAGAGAGTGAGGGAGGAGGAGTGAGTGTGTGAGAGTGAGTGGGAGGACGGAGAGATTAGAGTTGGTGAGGAGAGTGAAGATGGTGTGGGAGGTGGTGGGAGGAGGGTGAGAGATGTGGAGGTGAGATTGGAGGGAGGTGAGTGGTAGTGAGAGATGGAGTGGGTTGGAGTGGAGGGTAGAGTTGGGAGAGGGTTGGTAGGGAGAGGGGAGAGGTGTGGAGGAGAGGTTTGTGGTGGAGGGTCGAGTCGAGGGGATGAGGAGAGGAGAGAGAGAGAGATGAGAGAGTGTAGAAAGTTGAGGTCGTGTAGGAGGGTGGAGAGAGGAGAGAGGAGGAGTGTAGAGAGAGTGAGAGTGGAGAGTGGTGAGGGAGAGAGGAGAGAGAGATGTGTTAGTCGAGGTAGTGAGGAGAGAGTTATGACGAGAGAGAGTTGAGAGTGGAGAAAGAGTGAGTGAGAGAGTGAGTGAGAGAGTGTGATGTAGAGGTGAGTGAGAGAGAGAGAGGAGTGTGGAGAGAGGAGAGAGAGGAAGAGATGAGGAGATGAGTGTGGAGAGAGATGAGAGAGAGTGAGAGGAGAGACGTCAAGAACGCTATGGGTGTATAGAGTGATCCGGTGCAACTGGCAACAACCAGTATATCCATCGAACTCGAAGTACCCCCTCACACACCCACTCTACATCCTCCCCCAGCGAACTACTGCCAACGGCAACTCAATCCAACCCCCACCCCCTCCTGGCTTACCCCACCCCCCCGCGAACCTGAGACTGCCATATGACCTGTCCCACCCTCCACTGCCTATCCTGGACGACCTTGTAGGGTTTGACCACCTGTGGTGGCTGCACCTGAGTGGCTCAACTGGTTCGTGGGTGGTTCGTGTTATACCTGGGGGCGGGAGGGGGGGCCACGTAGTATGGGGGGGGGGGGGGGGAGGTCAGCGCGCGATAGAGGAGCGCGCGATCGCCTAGAGGCGCGACGCTCGAGAGAGCGCGCGCGAGAGCGACACCGCTGAGAGCGCTACTGGAGCGGTGGTTTTTTTTCTTTAAGGCCTAGTCCACCCTCGGGGGGTCTTGGTGGGGCGTTGGTTCTGCTGGGATTCGCGCTCGCTCATGACTCTCTCTCTCTCTCTCTCTCTCTCTCTTCTCTCTCTCTCTCTCTCTCCTCTCTTTCTGTAGCCGGTTTAAGGCCCCTGAAAACTCGCTTGGGCCCATGTGGTCTGTGATAACTATGTACTCTTCTCTCTCCTCTCTCTCTCTCTCTTCTCTCTCTCTCTCTTTCTCATTTTCATAAAGCTACACAACTTCTTCCCCTTCGCGATACGTCGTGTGTGTCATTTTGTTGTGTGTGTGTATTTGTGATTTGGTGTTGTGTGTGTGTGTGGTCGTGTGTGGTGTTGTGTGTATGGAGTGTGTGTGTGTGTGTGTGGTGTGTGTTGTGTGGGTGTGATGGTGTTGTGTGGCGTTGTTTGTGGGTGGTGTGTGTGTGGTGTGTCGGGGGTGTGGTGTGTGTGTGGTGTGTGGGGGGGTGTGTAGTGTGTGGGGTGTGTGTGTGTGTGTGTGTGTGGGGGTGTGTTGTGTGTGGGTGTGTTGTGGCGTAGTGTGTATGAGTGTGTGTGGGGCGTGTTGTGTGCGTTGCTGTGGGGTGGTTTATGGGTTGTGTCCTGGTGAATGGTATTGTTGGGTGGTGTGTCGTGTTGTGGGGTGTGGGGTGGCGTTTGTGTGTAGTGTGTTGTGTGGTGTCGTGATTGTGGGTGGGTGTGTGTGTGTGGGTTGTGGTGTGTGTTGCGTGTGTTGTGTGTTGGGTGTGCTGGGTGTGTGTGTCGTGTTTTGTTTGTATGTGTGTCGTTGTGTGGTGTGTGTGTGTGTTGTCGTGTGTGTGTGGTTTGTTGTGTTGTGTGTGTGTGTGTGTCGTGTGGTGTGTGGGTGTGTGTGTGTGTGGGTGTGTTGTGGTGTGTGTGTGTGTGTGTGTGTGTGTCTGTGTGGGTGTGTGTGTCGTGGTGTCGTGTGTGGCCGTGTGTGTGTGGGGGGTTGGGTGTGTGGCGTTGTGTGGGTGGTTGTCTGTTGGTGTGTGGGTGGTGGGTTGGGGGTAGTGGTGTGGCGGGTGTGTGTTGTGTCGTGGTGGGTGTGTGTCGTTGTGGGTGGGTGTTGTGTGTGTGTCTGGATTGTGTGGGTGTGTGTGCACTGACTGTCCCTCGCTTCGTATCTGCCAGTCCACTTTGCTACTCATGATGGCGTCTTGTCTGTTGTATGACATGGGGGTGGTTAGCGGGGGGGGTTGGGGGCGGGTGGGGTTGGAATGGTGGGGGGGGGGTGGTGTTTGGGGGGAGGTTGTTGGGGGGGTTGGGTTGTTTTACTGATGAATACTAATCAGGAAAAGAGAGAGCGTAGAGAAAAATACTTAGGGACAAAAAAAATAAGGTAACCAAAAAAAAATATAAGGAAACAAAAAGAATAAGGAGGGACAGAGGAGGAAGGGAGAAAGAAAGAACGATAAAGAAAAAGGGACATCGCACAGAAAGAGAGCAGAGAGAAGAAGATGGGGGGCGAAGAAGGGAAAAGGGAGAGGGAGGCAGGAAAAAATAAGAAAAGTAAGAACAAAGGGGGGGAACAAAAACAGAAAGAGAAAATAAGGAAAAAGCAACAAAGAGGGCAGGGAGGAAGAAGAAGGGAAGGAGGAGGAAAGGGAGGAAGGAAAACGGAGGAAAGAGGGGGGAGAGGGAGGAAAAAACAGGGAAAAAGGGGGAAGACGAGAAACAGCAGAAAAGGCCCAAGGGGAAGAGCAAAAAAAGAAGGAGGAGAGAAAAAAAAGGGACGTAAGAAAAGGAAGGGGGGGAAAAAAGGGGAGGAAAAAAGGAAAAAAAAGAAAAAGGAGAAAGGGAAAGAGAAAAAAGAGGATAAAAAGCAAAAATAAGAAACAAGAAAAGCGAAAAGTAAAAAGAAGAAAAAAAAAAAAAAGAATAGAAAAGAAACCAAAAAAATAAAAAAAAAAAGAAACAAACACGAAAAAAAAAGATTAAATAAAAGAAAACGAAAAGAAGAGAAAAAAAAAGAAGAAATAAGAAAAAGGAAAAAACAAGAGAGTGATGAAGGAAGAAGAAAGAAAAAGTCACATCGTAGGGAAAAAAATAAATAAAAAAAAGAGAAATAAGAAAAAGGAAAACAGAAAAGGAAGCAAAAAAAGAGGAAGAAAAAAGAGATGAAGAGAAAAAAAGAAAAAAAAAAATATGAAAAAATAACAGGGGAAATAAAAAAAAAAAGAAAAAGAGAGAAAAAGGGAAGAAGGAGAAGGGGACATAAAGGAGAGTGGAGACAACGAAAAAGTAAAGTGAAAAAAAAGAAACCAGAAATAAGACACACGGGAAGTAAGGGAGGGAATGAGAAAGAAAAAAAGAAAAAAAAGAAGGAAAGGATAAAAAAAAAAAAAAAAAAACAAGGATAAAAAAAAATAAAGGAAAAAAGTGAAAAAGAAAAAGGGAAACCAGACGGTACGAAAGAAAAAAAGAGATGGGAAAGACAAAAGAAAAGAAACTATTAAAAGAAACAAATGAAAGGAAAGAAGAGGAAAGAAAAAGGGGAAGAAGGAACAGGAAAAAACGAAATTAAAAACGAAGGCTCGAAACATGGGTTCAGAGGGAGAAAAGGGAAGAAAAAAGGAGGGGAGGGAAGAAGGAAAAAGGGGAAGAAAATAGGGGGAAAAACGCGAAAAACGCAGCAGAGGAAAGAAAAAAAGGAAAACAAATAGGAAAATTAAGGGGGGGTATATAAAGGGAAAAGGAAAAAAAAGGAGAGAAAAAGAAGAAAAAAGACATATAGGAGATCAGGGGTGGAAAGGGAGGGGGAAAAACAACAAGGATCGAGAAAAGTAAGTAATATAAAGGGAAAGAGAGAGAAAAAGTAGTAACGGGGACAATAGGTAATATAAGGAAGAGAGATGAGAAATATAGGAAAATAAGGTTAAGAATATAAATAAGGGGGGTGGGGAGTGGGGGGGGGGAGGGGGGGGGGGGGGGGGGAGGGGGTGAGTGGAGGGGGGGGGGGGGGGGGGGGGGGGGGGGGGGTGGGGAGTGGAGTGGGGGGGGAGACGGGGGGGAGGGGCAGGGAGTGGGGAGGGGTGGGGGAGGGGGGGAGGGGGGGGGGGGGGGGGGGGGGGGGAGGGGGGGGGGGGGGGGGGGGGGGGGGGGGGGGGGGCGAGGAGGGAGGGGGGGGGGGGGGGAGAGGGGGGGGGGAGAGGGGGGGGAGGGGGGGGGGGGGAGGGGGGGTGGCGGGGAGGGGGGGGGGGAGGGGGGGGGGGGGGGGGGGGGGGGGGGGGGAGGGGGGGAGGGGGGGGGGGAGGGGGGGGGGGGGGGAGGGGAGGGGGGGGGGGGGGGGAGGGGGGGGGGGGGGGGGGGGGGGAGGGGGGGGGGGGAGGGGGGGGGGGGGGGGGGGGGGGGGAGGGAGGGGGGGGGGGGGGGGGGGGAGGGGGGGGGGGGGAGGGGGGGGGAGGGGGGGGGGGGGGGGGGGGGGGGGGGGGGGGGGGGGGGGGGGGGGGGGGGGGGGGGGGGGGGGGGGGGGGGGGGGGGGGGGGGGGGGGGGGGGGGGGGGGGGGGGGGGGGGGGGGGGGGGGGGGGGGGGGGGGGGGGGGGGGGGGGGGGAGGGGGGGGGGAGGGGGGGGGGGGGGAGGGGGGTGGGGGAGGGGGGGGGAGGGGGGGGGGGGGGGGAGGGGGGGGGGGGGGGGAGGGGGGGGGGGGGAGGGGGGGGGGGGGAGGGGGGGGGGGGGGGGGGGGGGGAGGGGGGGAGGGGGGGGAGGGAGAGGGGGGGGGAGGAGGGGTGGAGAGGGCGAGGAGGGAGGGGGGGGGGGTGAGGAGGGGGGAGGGGGAGGGCGGGGGGGAAGAGAAGGGAGGGGAGGGGGAGGGGGAGGGAATGGGGAAGAGGAGGGGGGGGGGGTGGAGGGGGGGGGGGGGGAGGGGGGGAGGGGGGGGGGGGGGAGGGGGGGGGGGAGGGGGGGGGGGGGGATGGGGGGGGGGGCAAGGGGGGGGGGGGGGGGGGGGGGGGGAGGGGGGAGGGGGTTGGGGGGCGGGGGGGGTGGGGGAGGGGAGGGGGGGTGAGGGGGTGGGGGGGGGGTGGATCGGGGGGGACACGAACTGCGCCACAACCCACTATAAGTCACCAAGCCCAAAATCTACGGCACACACTCGCTAGACACCAAAGGCCCCTCCTACCATACACATTCCCCTCCACCTTCCCCACCTTCCCTCCCTACCACACCTTCCCCTCTCTCTCTCCCCCACTTCCCTACCTACCACACCTTCCCCCTCTATCTCTCCCCCACTTCCCCTACTTCCTCCTCCTTCCCCTTTCTACTCCCCCACTTCCACCTTCCACCACACCTTCCCCTCTCTCTCCCCCACTCCTCCACATATGGTTGGAGTATGTTTGGAGTATGTGTTATGTGATATTATTATTGTCCCTCCTCCCGCCTTCTGCTTTCATCCTCCTCCCTTCCCTCCTCCTTCATCTTCTTCCTCTTTCTCCTCCTTCCTCTTCTCCTCCTCCCCTCCTCCTCCTCCTTCCTCCTCCTCTCCCTCCTCATCCTCCCTCCTACTCCTACTCCTCCTCCTCCTCCTCCTTCCTCCCTCCCTCTCCTCCTCTTCATCCTCCTCTTCCTCCCCCTACTTCCCTCCTACTCCTTCCTTCGCGCGATGGACTCGTGCAGCTTCTGGACCTACCCCACCACCCCACCACCTTCCCCCCTCCTCCCCACTCTCCCTCCTCACCATCTCTCCCTCCTCCCCACCTCTCCCTCCTCCCCATCTCTCCCTCCTCCCCACCTCTCCCTCCTCCCCACCTCTCCCTCCTCCCCATCTCTCCCTCCTCCCCACCTCTCCCTCCTCCACCCTACCCTCTCCCCCCTCTCTCCTTCCCTCTCTCCTCCACCCCACCTCCCGTCTCTCTCTCTCTCTCTCTCTCTCTCTCTCTCTCTCTCTCTCTCTGTCTCCCCCCAGAGTGTTAAACCCCAGAGTCACTGTGCGGTGTGATGGATGCCCATGCCAAGCTGTCTGGGGTCCGTGTCGTGGAGGGGGAGGGTCAGAGTGAGTCTCTGGGGTACATCTTGTGAGTAGCTTGTTTGGGGTACATCGTATGGAAAGATTGTCTGGGGGTAACAGGGCTCTCTGGGGGTACATCACGTGGGGTGAATTATCTGGGGTAAGGAGCTCTCTTAGGTACATCATGTGGGTAGCAGGACTCTCTGGGGGTACATCACGTGGGGTGAATTATCTGGGTAAGGAGCTCTCTTAGGTACATCATGTGGGTAACAGGGCTCTCTGGGGGTACATCACGTGGGGTGAATTATCTGGGGTAAGGAGCTCTCTTAGGTACATCATGTGGGTAGCAGGACTCTCTGGGGGTACATCACGTAGGGTGAATTATCTGGGGTAAGGAGCTCTCTTAGGTACATCATGTGGGTAACAGGGCTCTCTGGGGGTACATCACGTGGGGTGAATTATCTGGGGTAAGGAGCTCTCCTAGGTACATCATGTGGGTAACAGGACTCTCTGGGGTACAT
>NC_092230.1:43118734-43121234 GCF_036320965.1 Panulirus ornatus
GCAGAAGGCTCCTCCCCCACACCCACCCACCACTATAGATGGAGGCAGGATAGTACAGCAGAAGGCTCCTCCCTCCCACCCACACACCACCCACCACTATAGATGGAGGCAGGATAGTACAGCAGAAGGCTCCTCCTTCCCACCCACCCACCACCCACCACTATAGATGGAGGCAGGATAGTACAGCAGGAGGCTCCTCCTCCCTCCCACCCACCACCCACCACTATAGATGGAGACAGGATAGTACAGCAGAAGGCTCCTCCTCCCCACCCACCACCCACCTGCCCACCTGCCCACCCTGGCTTAAAAGTTCTACAAGCATCTACAGACAGGTCAGGAGAGGTTAAAGTCCCTGTATACTGGAGCCGTTCTGAGCCCTGTTTGATGTCTTCACAGGTGGATCGCTGCTCCACTTGTGTGACCCAGGGGTATACTGATGGATTTTGCCCTAGTGGTGGAGAGAGAGAGGTGGTGGTGGTGATGACGGTGGAGGTGGTGGTGGTGGTGGAGATGATGGTGGAGGTGATGGAAGAGGAGCAGGAGGTGATGGAGATGATGGTGGTGGTGGCGATGGAGATGGAGGTGGTAGTAGTGGTGGAGATGAATGGTGGAGGTGATGGTGGTGGTGGGATGATGGTGGAGGTGATGGTGGTGATGGAAGAGGAGGAGGAGGAGGAGGAGGGGGGTGATGGAGATGGTGGTGGTGGAGGTGATGGTGGTGATGGAAGAGGAGGAGGAAGGTGGTGATGGAGATGACGGTGGAGGTGCTGTTGGTGGTGGAGATGGTGGAGGTGATGGTGGTGATGGAGGAGGAGGAGGAGGAGGGTGGTGGTGGAGATGATGGTGGTGGTGGAGATGATGGTGATGGAGGAGGAGGAGGGAGGGAAGCAGGAGGGTTATGGCCACCTGATGTAAACTTCCGGTTGAAGCTTGCCTGATACACTCTCGCCTCGCCTTCCTCTGCCACATGATATACCCTCCACCACCACCTTCCCTCCCTCCTGCCCGCCAGCCCTCCCTCCCTCCCTCCCTCCCTCCCTCCTTCCTTTCCCCCTCCAGCCACACCTTCCCTCTCTCCAGCAGCCCTTCCTAACTCACGCCTTCCCCCTCTCCAGCCACACCTTTCCTCCCTATCTCTAGCCATACCTTCCCTCCCTCCCTCCCTCCCTCCCTCCCTCCCTCCCTCTCTCCAGCCCTCCCTCCCTCTCTCCAGCCCTCCCTCCCTCCCTTCAGCCACGCCACACCACTCACCATAGACATGTACAAAGCATATATATATATATATATATATATATATATATATATATATATATATATATATATATATATATATATATATATATATGTATAATATTATCTATAGATATCTAGTATTAATATTCATAATTAAATTCGGTACAGAAAGAAGAGAGTTAATGAGTTGCCCAAGAAGATGCTATTGAGCTGATTATGTTCTCATTAATTACAAACAAATTGATTAGTAGATGTTATTATTACCCCCCCCCCCCCTCCCCGTGGGTGCTGACCCTGTTGATGACGTAGCTGGTCATATGTGAGTATATGTATACTGCAGGATGAGTATGTGAGTATATATACACCAGGATGAGTATGTGAGTATATATACACCAGGATGAGTATGTGGGTATATATACACCAGGATGAGTATGTGGGTATATATACACCAGGATGAGTATGTAAGTATATATACACCAGGATGAGTATGTGAGTATATATACACCAGGATGAGTATGTGAGTATATATACACCAGGATGAGTATGTGAGTATATATACACCAGGATGAGTATGTGGGTATATATACACCAGGATGAGTATGTGGGTATATATACACCAGGATGAGTATGTGAGTATATATACACCAGGATGAGTTCATAGACCTGTTACTCATGCGGACATGAATGTGTTCATCACCTGGTGTGCTAGAACTCAGCATTCAGGTGTTCACACACACACACACACACACATACACACACACACACACACACACACACACACGCGCGTGCTTGTGTGTGTGTGTGTGTGTGTGTGTGTGTGTGTGTGTGTGAGTGGATGGCCCATTGTTCTTCTATTTCCTGGCGTTACCTCGCTGACGCGGGGGAAAATAGCGATCAAGTATAGTTTATATATATATATATATATATATATATATATATATATATATATATATATATATATATATATATATATATATATATATTAGCAAGAACGTAATCGTGGATGTAATTTCCCGTACCTTTGAAGGCATTGGCGTAATTCGCGAAGGAATTGAGGTTAAAAAAAATAGAAAAAAAAAACGCCATGAGACTCGCGAAACGTATGCAAATTGTGTTGACTTAATGAGACGTTGGAGGAGGATGAAGGCAGTACATTGACTTAGTGTGTATGTGTGTGTGTGTGTGAGAATAAAGCTCAATTTCTACGCTCGTAATCACCTCTCGTCGTCTGTGCCTTCTGTGGCTGTCAGGGGTCTGTGTTCTTGTG
>NC_092230.1:43126234-43131234 GCF_036320965.1 Panulirus ornatus
TATGTGTGTGTGTGAGTATGTTTGTGGTGTGTGAGTGTGTATGTGTGTGTGTGTGTGTGTGTGTGTGTGTGTGTGTGTATGTGTGTGTATTGTTTGCAATGAAGACAAGTGTCAATTTGTCTTCAGTCACTTCCCTGGTCAGTCACCCACTCGTAAGTCATCCACGAATCAGTCACCAGTCACTCACCAGTCACCAGTCCGTCAGTCTATACTCAGTCGTAAGCCAGTCTCCATTTACTCAAGAGTCAGTCAAGTCAGTCTCCATTTACTCAAGAGTCAGTCAAGTCAGTCATTCAGTCATCAAGAGTCAGTCAAGTCAGTCATTCAGTCATCAAGAGTCAGTCAAGTCAGTCATTCAGTCATCAAGAGTCAGTCCAGTCAGTCATTCAGTCATCAGGAGTCAGTCAAGTCAGTCATTCAGTCATCAAGAGTCAGTCAAGTCAGTCATCAGTCATCAAGAGTCAGTCAAGTCAGTCATTCAGTCACCAGCCAGTCATTCAGTCATCAGTCACCCAGCCAGTCTCTCTCTCTCTCAATCAAAAGTAATTAGCACGCCTTCATTAGCGAGGCAGTGTTGCCAAGGATGGTGGGCGACACGCAGGGTAGACAATGCCCTCGGGAAGTCTGATTGTGTATATGTATTTTCACAAAATATTTTAATTTATTCATCTCTTCCGCTGCTGTCAATTATTAAGCTGGCGCCTTCCTACGTAGAGGGAGGAGAGAGGAGAGAGAGAGAGAGAGAGAGAGAGAGAGAGAGAGAGGAGAGAGAGAGAGAGAGAGAGAGAGAGAGAGAGAGAGAGAGAGAGAGAGAGAGAGAGAGAGAGAGAGAGAGAGAGAGAGAGAGAGAGAAGGTAGTAATGAAGAGGGAGAAAAGAAGAAGAAGAAGAAGAAGAGGAGGAGGAGGACGTAGAGAAGAAGAAGAAGATGAAGAAGAAGAAGGAGAAAAAGAAGAGAAGAAGAAGAAGAGGAAGAAGGAGAAAAAGAAGAGAAGAAGAAGAAGAGGAAGAAGAAGGAGAAAAAGAAGAGAAGAAGAAGAAGAGGAAGAAGAAGGAGAAAAAGAAGAGAAGAAGAAGAAGAGGAAGAAGAAGGAGAAAAAGAAGAGAAGAAGAAGAAGAGGAGGAGGAGCAGGGCGTAGAGAAGAAGAAGAAGAAGAGGAAGAAGAAGGAGAAAAAGAAGAGAGGAAGAAGAAGAGGAAGAAGGAGAAAAAGAAGAGAAGAAGAAGGAGAAAAAGAAGAGAAGAAGAAGAAGAGGAAGAAGAAGGAGAAAAAGAAGAGAAGAAGAAGAAGAAGAAGAAGAAGAGGAAGAGGAGGAGGAGGACGTAGAGAAGAAGAAGAAAAAGAAGAGAAGAAGAAGAAGAAGAGAGGAAGAGGAGGAGATTATAGTGAATGAATTGTGAAAGAAAATGGAAGAAAGAGACAGACTTGATAGATAAACTTGAAAAAAAAAAATGAATGAAGTGACTGAAGGAAGTCACAGAAATAAGCCTGTGGGAGAAAATGGTTTGAAAGAAGAATGAAAAAAAGAATGAAGTCACGGAAATAAAGCTGAAAGAAAGAAAAATAGTGTGAAAAAACCGGCAAAATGAAGTCATAGACATCAAAGCGAAATGAAAAGGATATGAATTGAAAGAAGTCACCGAATGAAGAAGTCACAGAAATAAGAATGAAAGAAAAAAAAAATAATGATTAGCATCGGTGACAAATTTTTCCCAAAACAAGGGTTAAAGAAAATGGGGAGTGGGATGGGGTTGGGGGGGGACACTTAAGAAAATTTGAGAGAAAAAAAAATGAAAGAAGCCATCTTAATTATATGATAATCACATCTTCAATGCCTGATCACAGTGATATAATTTGCATACGTAGTAACGAGGCCGCCCCCCCTTCTCTTACGTTAATTACATGTTACCCATCTGCCTTTTAAGCCTCGCTATTACGAAGGTAAATAGATACGCATTATCTCTTTTTTTTGAAGTACGGTCGAACCCCTGGTATACACATATGGTAAGGTAAACTGTTACGAAGCAGTAAGAACGGTAAACCGTCGTCAGTGTATACGTTATGTGAACCATGGTAGTGTGGGTATACGTGTGGTTGAGTGAGCCATCGTAAGGTATACGTAAGGAGAGGTAAACCATCGTAAGGTATACGTAAGGAGAGGTAAACCATCGTAAGGTATGCGTAAGGTAAAATAACCATCGTAAGGTATACGTAAAGTAAGGTAAACCATCGTAAGGTATACGTAAGGAGAGGTAAACCATCGTAAGGCATACGTAAGGTAAGGTAAACCATCGTAAGGTATACGTAAGGAGAGGTAAACCATCGTAAGGTATACGTAAGGTAAGGTAAACTATCGTAAGGTACACATAAGGTAAAATAACCATCGTAAGGTATACGTAAAGTAAGGTAAACCATCGTAAGGTATACGTAAGGAGAGGTAAACCATCGTAAGGTATACGTAAAGTAAGGTAAACCATCGTAAGGTATACGTAAAGTAAGGTAAACCATCGTAAGGTATACGTAAGGTAAGGTAAACCATCGTAAGGTATACGTAAGGTAAGGTAAACCATCGTAAGGTATACGTAAGGTAAGGTAAACCATCGTAAGGTATACGTAAAGTAAGGTAAACCATCGTAAGGTATACGTAAAGTAAGGTAAACCATCGTAAGGTATACGTAAAGTAAGGTAAACCATCGTAAGGTATACGTAAAGTAAGGTAAACCATCGTAAGGTATACGTAAGGTAAGGTAAACCATCGTAAGGTATACGTAAGGTAAGGTAAACCATCGTAAGGTATACGTAAGGTAAGGTAAACCATCGTAAGGTATACGTAAGGTAAGGTAAACCATCGTAAGGTATACGTAAGGTGAGGTAAACCATCGTAAGGTATACGTAAGGTAAGGTAAACCATCGTAAGGTATACGTAAGGTAAGGTAAACCATCGTAAGGTATGCGTAGGGTAAGGTAAACCATCGTAAGGTATACGTAAGGTGAGGTAAACCATCGTAAGGTATACGTAAAGTAAGGTAAACCATCGTAAGGTATACGTAAGGTGAGGTAAACCATCGTAAGGTATACGTAAGGTAAGGTAAACCATCGTAAGGTATACGTAAGGTGAGGTAAACCATCGTAAGGTATACGTAAGGTAAGGTAAACCATCGTAAGGTATACGTAAGGTGAGGTAAACCATCGTAAGGTATACGTAAGGTAAGGTAAACCATCGTAAGGTATACGTAAGGTAAGGTAAACCATCGTAAGGTATGCGTAAGGTAAGGTAAACCATCGTAAGGTATACGTAAGGTAAGGTATACACCAAAATACGAGCCATACTGCTCGCTCTTCCCCCACAGTGTCAGTCAGACAGTCTGTCATCCCGTCCAGTGTGACAGTCAGCCAGTTTTTCATCCGTCCGTCCAGTCTGACAGTCTGACAGTCAGCCAGTCTGTCATCTGTCCAGTCTGACAGTCAGCCAGTCTGTCATCCGTCCAGTCTGACAGTCAGCCAGTCTGTCATCCGTCCAGTCTGACAGTCAGCCAGTCTGTCATCTGCCCAGTCAGACAGTCTGTCATCCAGTCCAGTCTGACAGTCAGCCAGTATATCATCCGTCCAGTCAGCCAGTCTATCCGTCCAATTAGACAGTCTGTCATCCGTCCAGTCTGACAGTCTGTCAGTTAGACAGTCTGTCATCCGTCCAGTCTGACAGTCAGCCAGTCTGTCATCCGTCCAGTGTGACAGTCAGCCAGTCTGTCATCCGTCCGTCCAGTCTGTCAGTTATCCAGTCTGTCATCCATCTAGTCAGCCAGTCAGTTATCCATTCTGTCATCCATCTAGTCTGACAGTGTTGTATTCGTCTACATAGATAGATAGACACCAATCGCTCAATATATCTATTTCATATATATATTCTATATGTCAGGTATGAATATATAGTGTGGTATAGATATATAGAGATACGTTTAGTGGGAATCTATAACCACAGATGATGATAACATAGATATAACATAAGGATGCATTTTTATGTGTGAGGGATAGCTATCTATCTATCTACCTATCTATCTATCTACCTATCTATCTATCTATCTATCTATCTATATATATATATATATATATATATATATATATATATATATATATATATATATATATATATATATATATATATATATATTCCTATGAGTCCACATGGGAAAATGAAACAAGATCAGTTCCCAAGTGCACTTTCGTGTCATAATCACATCATCAGGGGAGACACAAGAGAGAAATAGTAACAGTCATCATTTGATATACAACCAAGAGACGTAGCTAGGACGCCATTTGGTCAACATGTAGATGGTCCAAGACAGACAACGAGCGTATAATAAACTTATGATATATGGACAAGAAAAGGGGATGTGTTTACACACTTCATCAATAATATAAGTTATCCAGTTTGTATAGACCTTCACTAATATTGAGGTCATAATTCTTTGTGTATATGATGTATTTAATGATATATATATATATGTATATATATATATATATATATATATATATATATATATATATATATATATATATATATATATATATATATATATATGTTAATATATATTAATGAGATGGAGTTGATTAGTGCAATCAATGGTTCATGCCGTGTCTGATGACGACATGACAAAAGATAAGAAACTCGTATATATATATATATATATGGAACACGTCGACGAGAGACAGAGAGCACTATCTATCTATCTATCGGACGCAATGAGAATGGGAGGTACGATAATGAGAGTCTTTTACGACGAGAGAAAGAAAACGCTGGAAGAAAACGGTCAGTGCCATTATATATATATATATATATATATATATATATATATATATATATATATATAGATAGATAGATAGATAGATAGATAGATAGATAGATAGATGAATAGATAGATAGATAGATAGATAGATAGATAGATAGATAGTTAGATAGGTGAATAGATAGAGAGAGAGAGAGAGAGAGAGAGAGAGAGAGAG
>NC_092230.1:43138734-43146234 GCF_036320965.1 Panulirus ornatus
AGAGAGGCTTGCCTCACCACACGTCACAGGGAGAGAGAGAGGCTTGCCTCACCACACTTCACAGGGAGAGAGAGAGGCTTGCCTCACCGCACGTCACAGGGAGAGAGAGAGAGAGAGAGGCTTGCCTCACCACACGTCACAGAGAGAGAGAGAGAGAGAGAGAGAGAGAGAGAGAGAGAGAGAGAGAGAGAGAGAGGCTTGCCTCACCACACGTCACAGGGAGAGAGAGAGAGAGAGAGAGAGAGAGAGAGAGAGGCTTGCCTCACCACACGTCACAGGGAGAGAGAGAGAGAGAGAGGCTTGCCTCACCACATGTCACAGGGAGAGAGAGAGAGAGAGAGAGAGAGAGAGAGAGAGAGAGAGAGAGAGAGAGGCTTGCCTCACCACACGTCACAGGGAGAGAGAGAGAGAGAGAGAGGCTTGCCTCACCACACGTCACAGAGAGAGAGAGAGAGAGAGAGAGAGAGAGAGAGAGAGAGAGAGAGGCTTGCCTCACCACACGTCACAGGGAGAGAGAGAGAGAGAGAGAGAGAGAGAGAGAGAGAGAGAGAGAGGCTTGCCTCACCACACGTCACAGGGAGAGAGAGAGAGAGAGGCTTGCCTCACCACATGTCACAGGGAGAGAGAGAGAGAGAGAGAGAGAGAGAGAGAGAGAGGCTTGCCTCACCACACGTCACAGGGAGAGAGAGGCTTGCCTCAGAGCAGGGTGGTGGACACTACCCCTGGCGGTAACCACATCAACTACAGACTAACTTCTCCACTTGCGACATCTTCTGTGAGAGAGAGAGAGAGAGAGAGAGAGAGAGAGAGAGAGAGAGAGAGAGAGAGAGAGAGAGAGAGAGGGTGGGAGGAATGAGAGGCTTCAGCCCTTTGGTAAGTCCTGAGGATCGCTGTTTCCTACTCGGTTCTCGCGTGCCTGGGTATGCCTCACGGACGCATATCGCCGTTTCCCAGCTTGAGCGAGGTAGCGGCAGGAAACGGAAGAAGAAAGGCCGCATCCGCTCACAATCCATTCTCTAGCTGTCGTGTGTGATGCACCGAAACCACAGCTCCTTATCCACGACCAGGCCCCGTAGAGCTTTCCATGGTCTACCCCGGACGCTTCAGATGTTCTGGTTCACTTCATTGAGAGCATGTCGACCCCGGTATACCACATTTTTCCAAATCACTCTATCTCCAGTTTGGTCTCCCCGTTCTCCTTGTTTCCTCTACTTCTGACAAACATATCTTCTTTGTCAACCTTTCCTCACTCATTCTCTTCATATTTCCAAACCATGTCAACGCACCCCCTCCTTCTGCTCTCTCAACCACACTCTTTTTTATTTCTAGACATCTCTTACCCTTCCATTACTTACTTGGTCAAACCACCTCACCCTACATATTGTCCTCGAACATTTCCAACACATCCACCCTCCTCCGTGCATCCTTATCTATAGACCATGCCTCGCATCCATGTATCATTGTTAGAACTATTATGCCTTCAATCATATCCATTGTCGCCCTCCCAGATAACGATGTCTCTTTCCACACATTCTTCAGTGCTCCCAGAACCTTCGCCCCCTCACCCACACTATGACTCACTTCCGCTGCCATGGTTCCATTCGCTGCCATGTCCACTTCCATGTATCTAGAGCACTTGACTTCCTTCCAGGTTTTCTCCATTCAAACTCACATCCCCAACTAACTTCTCTCTCTCTCTTCCCTGCTTTGATTGGCATTTTCTCACATCTTCCTCCTCCTCCTCACACACCCTTCCAGACTCAGCCACTAACTTCTGCAGTTTCTCACTCGACTCTGCCACCAGTGCTGTGTCATTAGCAGACAACAACTGACCCACTTCCCAGGCGCCCCCTCTCCCTCTCATCCTCTACAGACTGCATATATATATATATATATATATATATATATATATATATATATATATATATATATATATATATATATATATATATACATATATATATATATATATATATATATATATATATATATATATATATATATATATATATTGATTGATTGCTGTGTCTGTGTCTGGCAATAGAATACGCTGATTTGTATACAGAAAACGCCATATGAGGCTTGAGTCTGTCCTGTGTGTGTGTGTGTGTGTGTGTGTGTGTGTGTGTGTGTGTGTGTGTGTGTGTGTGTGTATCACATTGTCAGGTGAAGATAATTGTGAAGGAGGTCGCTTTGTGACCAGTGTAATGAGAGCAGGTGAGCATTGTGGATGCCTGCTTCCCCAACCCCACTCTCCCATTTCCCCCCCCACCTCCGTCATTGGGGGGTTTGGGGCAGGTGTGGCACAGATCGCCGTGATGTGGGGCAGGTGTGGCACAGAGCGCCTTACCTGGGGCGGGGGCGGGGCAGCCGCGCTTTGAAGTTGGCGCACAGCGTTTTAGAGAACAGTAATGAGGCCTCTAACACCCCGACCAACACAGCACCCACCTGTAGTCATTACCTTGCCCCTCCGTGACTCGTCCCTCCGTCGTGGTATTTCCTCCACGCCTCTCTCTCTCTCTCTCTCTCTCTCTCTCTCTCTCTCTCTCTCTCTCTCTCTCTCTCTCTCTCTCTCGACTCCTTGAGACTGGACTGGAATTCTACCAGCGGTGATGCACGTACGTGTGTGTGTGTGTGTGTGTGTTTGTGTTTGTGTGTCTGTGTGTGTGTGTGTGTGTGTGTGTCTGTGTGTGTGTGTATGTGTGTGTCTGTGTGTGTGTGTGTGTGTGTGTGGGGAGGCGTCAATTATTGCACTCATGATTGTGATGGGTCCCTCACGAAGGCAGGGAAGACAAGACAGCATAAGCACTGCATTCATTAGCCTCGCGTGTGTACAGGCATGAGGCCTCATTGGAACGCACATATACGCGTTGCGTATTCTCGAGGCAGTGTTTCTGATGTAGGATCATACGCGGCGCTTGTGAATATTGGGTGTAAAGGAAAGGGGAGAAAGGCTTTTAAAACCTCTTGTCTCCCCACGCGAGTCCTAGAAGGCGACTAAAAGGGGGCGGGAGCAAGGGGCTGAGAAAAAGACGAAACCCTCCCTTGCATGTATTTCAATTTCTAAAAGATGGAAAGAAGGAGCCTAGCAGGGAGCTGCTAATCCACCTCGAAGGCTCAGGCTGAGGTATCTAAATGTGTGTGTGTGTGTGGATGTAACCAAGATGAGAAGAGAGGAGAGATAGGTGGTATGTTTGAGGAAAGAAACCTGGATGTTCTGGCTCTGAGTGAAACAAAGCTCAATCGTGAAGGGGAAAAAATCTTTGGAAAATTCTGTAAGAGTAAAGTTGGGCAGTAGGAAGAGGACCAGAGCTAAGGAATACATAGCACTGCTCCTGAAGTAGGAGTTGTGGCAGTGTGTGTGTGTGTGTGAAGGAGTGCCAGGAAGAGAATGGGTGATGATCAGCTGCTCATGAACCAGCTAAGGAATACGTAGCACTACTCCTGAAGTAGGAGTTGTGGCAGTGTGCCAGGAAGAGAATTCTAGACTGAAATGGGTGATGATCATTGCACATGAACCTGGACATGATCATGCCCATAGGGTTGCCTATGTTCTCCATGACGAAAGACTTGATGTCGATGGTTGATATCATTTTATTTCCGGGTCAACCACATTTTCCCTCCTCCTCCTCCTTCGACCCCCTGTATTTCAGCCTCCCTCCATCACCATGACACACTGACTGGCGCATGGTTTCCCCTCACCTTGTTGTTTGCCGTCCGTCTCCCCTCACCCCCCTTCCCCTCCCGGGCGCCGCCCCCCCCCCTGATCAACACAATTGCCCAAGGGGGGGGAGGAGAAAGACGCAGGTGGTCGCGTTGGCCGGATTGCTCGTCTCTCGTCATTATATCCTTCAAGAAGGATCTCTCTCTCTCTCTCTCTCTCTCTCTCTCTCTCTCTCTCTCTCTCTCTCTCTCTCTCTCTCTCTCTCTCTCTCTCTCTCTCTCTTGTGTGTGTGTGTATGTGTGTGTGTGTGTGTGTGTGTGTGTGTACGCCGTGTGTGAGAGAGAGAGAGAGGTTGGGAGGTTGATGTCAGGTCAGGTCAGGTCAGGTTAGGTTAGATTAGGTCAGGTTAGGTTAGGTTAGGTTACGTTACGTGACGTTAGGTTAGGTTACGTTACGTTACGTTACGTTACGTTACGTTACGTTACATGACGTTTGGTTAGGTTAGGTTACGTTACGTTACGTTACGTTACGTTAGGTCAGGTTAGGTCAGGTCAGGTCAGGTTAGGTTAGGTTAGGTTAAGTTAGGTTAGGTTAGGTTAGGTCAGGTCAGGTCAGGTCAGGTCAGGTTACGTTACGTTACGTTACGTTACGTTTGGTTAGGTCAGGTTACGTTACGTTACGTTACGTTACGTTACGTTAGGTCAGGTTAGGTCAGGTCAGGTCAGGTCAGGTCAGGTTAGGTTAGGTTGACCTGGCGTGCGTACCTGGTGGTCGTGTTGGGGGGGGGGGGGTGGAGGTGGGTTAGGGTGGAGGGGTGGGTGTGGTGTAGGGGTCGTATCATAGTCGTGCTCAAGGGTCGTACTGTTGAAGCTCTGGGGTCGTACCGTTGTGGCTAATGGTCGTATACCGTCGTGCTCAAGGGTCGTATACCGTCGTGCTCAAGGGTCGTATACCGCCGTGCTCAAGGGTCGTATACCGTCGTGCTCAAGGATCGTATACCGTCGTGTTCAAGGGTCGTATACCGTCGTGCTCAAGGGTCGTATACCGTCGTGCTCAAGGATCGTATACCGTCGTGTTCAAGGGTCGTATACCGTCGTGCTCAAGGATCGTATACCGTCGTGTTCAAGGGTCGCATACCGTCGTGCTCAAGGGTCGTATACCGTCGTGCTCAAGGGTCGTATACCGTCGTGCTCAAGGGTCGTATACCGTCGTGCTCAAGGGTCGTATACCGTCGTGCTCAAGGGTCGTACCGTCGTGCTCAAGGGTCGTATACCGTCGTGCTCAAGGGTCGTACCGTCGTGCTCAAGGGTCGTATACCGTCGTGCTCAAAGGGTCGTAGTAATGACTTTATCTGTGGTACACTATGGTCATCCCATGGCGGCGACCCAGAGCTAAACATATCTAGAAGACATATACATACCCACAGGTCTGGAACGCTGCGTTCAAAGACCCCCACAGGCCCAGAACGCTGCGTTCGGAGACCCCCCCCTCCACACACAGGCCCAGATCGATGCGTTCGGAGACCCCCCCCTCCACACACAGGCCCAGATCGATGCGTTCGGAGACCCCACCCCCCCCCTCACAGTCCCAGATCGATGCGTTCAAAGACCCCACAGGTGTGGAACGCTGCGTTCAAAGACCACCACAGGCCCAGATCGATGCGTTCAAAAACCCCACAGGTGTGGAACGCTGCGTTCAAAGACCCCCACAGTCCCAGAACGATACGTTCGGAGACCCCCCACAAGTGTGGAACGCTGCGTTCAAAGACTTCCCCACAGGCCCAGATCGATGCGTGAGCCTCCAGTTGCGGACGGATCCCAGCGAACGTGGGTGGCGTGAGCCTCCAGTTGCGGACGGATCCCAGCGAACGTAATCAGCTGTTCATAGAAAACGTTTGTCTCGTGTTTAGCAGAGGCGGGAAACACTCAGGACGAGGGGTAATGCCATCCATGAACTGGTATGGCTTTACATTATGCTATTATGTCGGTAATATCTGTCTACCTACCTACCTACCTACCTTCCTACCCACTTACCTTCTTACTTACCTACCTACCTACCTACTTACCTACGTACCTACCTATCTACCTACCTACCTACCTACCTACCTACCTACTTACTTACCTACGTACCTATCTACCTACCTACTTACCTACCTACGTACCTATCTACCTACCTACTTACCTACCTACCCACCTACTTACCTACCTACCTACCTACCTACCTACCTACCTACCTACTTACATACCTACCTACCTACCTACTTACCTACCTACCTACCTACTTACTTACCTACCTACCTACCTACCTACCTACCTACCTACCTACTTACATACCTACCTACCTACCTACCTACCTACATACCTACCTACCTACTTACCTACCTACCTCTCCTGTTTATCTCTCTCCATCTATGCCTATCTCAATATATATGTCTGTCTATTTATATTTATCTATCTATCTATCTACCTGTAGATGATGACTCCTAAAACCGACAGTAGTGATATACGTGAGGTGTAGATGTGTATTATATATATATATATATATATATATATATATATATATATATATATATATATATATATATATATATATATATATATACCCCAGCTTTCTTAGGTAGAGGGAGTGGTGGAGGGAAGGGAGGTGGGTGTTCAATGTACATAATGGCTTTTTAAATCTAAGATAAAAAAAACAACAATTTATATATTTTGTCTTTTGTTAATCAATTTTTTTTCTAAGTTTTTTTATATAGATTTTTTTTTTTTTTGCTTTTTTTTCAGATTTAAAGTTCCAGGGAATAGTTGGTTATTTCAGAAGTATGACTCAGTCTCTCTCTCTCTCTCTCTCTCTCTCTCTCTCTCTCTCTCTCTCTCTCTCTCTCTCTCTCTCACAAGGTAAGTAGGTGGAGGATGTGTATTGCCCCACCGGCGTCAGCGTACGTGTGTAAGTTCTCTGCCTTGCCTACCTACCTACCCTCGCCCTCCTCCCCAACCCCCTCCCCCTCCCCCTGCAATCCATCCCCTCATCCTCCCCCATTCCCCATTCCCTCCATCCCCCTCTCTCCTTTTAAGAATAATACTGATTGAATTTCCATCTCGTCAAACTCCCACTCCACACCACATGATCTCCCCCCACTCCACACCCACTCCACACACCCACCTCACACACCGCCTTATTCTTCCCCTTCCCCCCACTCACCCCATATTTCCCCCCCCCCACAACCCCTCTCTCTCTCGTCTTACAGAAGGAAGGCAAGAAAGACCTGTGTGTGTGTGTGTGTGTGTGTGTGTGTGTCTCGCATACCCCTCTCTCCCCCTCACCTCCCCTCCCCCTCCGGGAATCCTACACTCTCGCGTTGTGTATATATATATATATATATATATATATATATATATATATATATATATATATATATCTTTTGAATCTTGTATGAGGTACACGAGAGACAGACTACATCAAACCGATGTATTTAAACATCCCCCCCTTCCCTTCCTCTCCCCCCCGATGTATTCTCACCCCCCCGATGTATTCTCACCCCCCCGATGTATTCTCACCCCTCCTTTCCCCTCCCTTCCCCCCCCACACCTTCCCCTTCCTGAATCATATAGATTTCTCCCCTTCTTCCCCCGTGGTACAGCGATGATGGCATGTAATTTGCATATATATGTATGTGTGCGTATTTGTATTACATAGTGTGAAGTGGTCGTTCATGAAGTGGTATGTGTGTTTTGTCCCTGGAAACAATATCATGGGTGAGTATTGTCGTACGAATTAATATTATTTTTTTCTTTTCTTTCTTTCTTTCTCTCTCTTTCTTTCTTCAACTTCTTCTTGTT
>NC_092230.1:43171234-43176234 GCF_036320965.1 Panulirus ornatus
AGGTGGTGTGGGGGAGGGTGGAAATGGGGGAGGGGAAGGGGTGTTGGAGGGAGGGGAGGGGGGGAAGAAAGGGGAGGTCAAAGTTCTGTAAGGGAGGGAGGGAGGGGAAGAAAGGGGAGGTCAAAGCTCTGTGATATATATATATATATATATATATATATATATATATATATATATATATATATATATATATACACTCTCTCTCTCTCTCTCTCTCTCTCTCCTCTCTCTCTCTCTCTCTCTCTCTCTCTCTCTCTCTCTCGGGTGGGGGGAGAGAAGGTGTGGGTGGGTGAGGGGGGGGGGGGCGTTATACCTGTGTGTGTGTGTGTGTGTGTGTGTGTGTGTGTGTGTGTGTGTTTGGGGAGGATAGATGGAGGAGGGAAGGGGAGGAGGGGGGAGGGGGGTGTTGGAAAGCTGTTAAAAGCCTTTGCTGTTGGGGGGGTGAGGGGCGGGGGGGGGGTTGTGTGTGCATGGCTGTCCGTGGGCCAGGCCAGGCCAGGCCAGGCCAGGCCTTCAGTATGAAGTTAAAGGTGGAACGTCCTGGCCATAGATCGCCCCCCCCCCCCTGGGCCACTATCCCCCCCACCTCCCCTCCTCCTTCCCCCCCTCCCCAACACTAGACCCCCTCCTCCCCCTCCCCCCTCCCCCCTCCCCTTCCCCTCCCTCTTCTTCCCCTCTTCCCCCTCCCCCTCCCTTTCTGTCGACGTCATCGGATGTTGATATATTGGGGCGTAAGTCCTTTATTTATTTATTTCATTTGTTTATTTATTTGTTGTTGTTGTTGTTGTTGTTGTCACGACAACGTCGGGCCTTTAACTACGGTACAGATGTCCTTCGTTCGCTGGTTCGTTCAGACAAGTCATGCACATCATGGTCCACATTTCCCCCCCCCTTCCCCTCACCTTCCCCCTCTCCTCCCCTCCCCTCTCCCCTCCCCCACTCCCCTCCCTCCCCCCCTCCCTCCCTCCCTCCCTCCCTCCCTCCCTCCCTCCCTCTCCCCACGTCATGAAGTTCATGGACCACATCCTCCCTTCCCCCACTGCCTCCCCTCTCCCCTCCCCCTCCCGTCCCCCTCTCCCCCTCCCCCTCCCCCTCCCCCCTCCCCACTTTCCCCCTCCCCCACCTTCCCTCCCCCGTGGTGTAGCGGCTAGCGCCCCCTGGCCGGGCGTGGCGCATTCACGGGGGCGCGCGCCGCCCGCGCGCCCACCTGCCCCGCCCACGAGGGGGGGGTCGAGCGTGGCATAGGTTCGAACCCTGGTTGCTGCGGCAGTTCGGCCCACAGTCAATCCAGCTGTTCATCCCTCGCCCTCAGGGATTGGTCGATTATAAAATGGGTACCTGGCTCAGGCTAGGGTATATATATATATATGTATATATATATATATATATATATATATGAGAGAGCCATCATACCCGGCCCTGCGAGTCCATCTCCTTATATACATCATCCGGCCAATCATGCTTCCCTCCTCCTCCTCCTCCTCCTCCTCCTTCCTCCTCCTCCTCCTCCTCCTCCTCCTCCTACTCCTCCTCCTCCTCCTTCCTCCTCCTCCTCCTCCTCCTCCTCCTACTCCTCCTCCTCCTCCTCCTCCTCCTCCTCCTTCCTCCTCCTCCTTCCTCCTCCTCCTCCTCTCCTCCTCCTCTCCTTCTCCTCCTCCTCCTACTCCTCCTCCTCCCTCCTCCTCCTCCTCCTTTCCTCCTCCTCCTCCTCCTCCTCCTCCTCCTCCCTCCCCCTCCTTTTCCTCCTCACCCCCCACACACCCCCCCACCCGTCATAACCATAAGCCTGGCGGCGAGAGACCATAAAGGGGAAGGGGAGGAGGAGGAAGATGGGGGAGGGGGAGGGGAGGATGGGGAGGGGAGGAGGAGGATGGGGAGGGGAGGAGGAGGATGGGGTGGGGAGGAGAAGGATGGGGAAAGTGGGGAGGAGGAGGATGGGGAGAGTGGGGAGGAGGATGGGGAAAGTGGGGAGGAGGAGGATGGGGAGAGTGGGGAGGAGGAGGATGGGGTAAGTGGAGAGTGGGGAGGAGGAGGGGGAGGGGAGGGGGGTGTTGAAGTAGTGCGGGATGGGTATTATAGAGCTGGGGGGGATCATCACCCCCCCACCCCCCCCTGTGTGTGGCACTGGGGGGGAGGGGGGGAGTGTGTGTGGGGGGGGGAAGAGGGGAAGGGGGCATCATCATGCTCACTGTAACACCCCCAGTAACCTGGTGGTGCACGGCCGAGGGGAGGGAGGGAGGGGAAGGGGAAGGGGAAGGCTCTGATGAGAGAGGAGGAGGAGGGGGGGATTTTATTATCATCAAACACCCCCCCATCTCCTTTTCTTCCCCTCACTCTTACACCTCAACCCCCTTTCTTCCCAGGGTGCTCTCTCTCTCTCTCTCTCTCTCTCTCTCTCTCTCTCTCTCTCTCTCTCTCTCTCTCTCTCTCTCTCTCTCTCTCTCTCCCCAGCTATTAACGTGGCCAAATGCACCATAAGAGTGAGGATGTGTGTGTGTGTGTGTGTGTGTGTGTGTGTGTGTGTGTGTGTGTGTGTGTATAATGTTTATAGATGATTATATGACATCTTTACAGTTGTATAATGATTTTGGAGTGGCACTGTTATAATTACAGACCAGGAATATATATATATATATATATATATATATATATATATATATATATATATATATATATATATATATGAGTGGATGGGCCATTCTTCATCTGTTTCCTGGCGCTACCTCGCATATGCGGGGAAACGTCGACCAAGTAAAATATATATATATATATATATATATATATATATATATATATATATATATATATATATATAGATAGATAGATAGATAGATAGATTACAAAATTCCATTTCTTACTTGACCTTCTCCCTTGACCTTTACCAGACGAGGTCATGGGCTTTACGTGTCCTATACATGTGTACGTGTCGTATACATGTGTATGGGCGTACACACGTGTATGTGCGTATGTTCGTTGTCACTGTCTTGGTAAAAATGTGAAATTGTCACGAAAAAGCAGTTTTCCTTTTGCGCTGTGGCTGCCGGGCGTAAGAGGCGATCCAGCGCTACGCTGTATTCGTTACCGAAGTATTGTTATGTTGTCTTAACCTCGACACGGCTCGACCCTGTGTGTGTGTTTCCGAGGTGAACTAATATTGTAGTTAGGTATTGACCTCACCTAACGATGTTCTGTTGTGTTGACCATGATATTAAAGAGCCTAACCAGTGTAGAACTGATCCCACCCGTTACAGGGGATGTTGTACACACATCCCGTCCGAGAAGAAACAGAGTTGTTTTGTTGTCTCAGAGGTCGTTGGCCCTGCTTGGAAGTCGTTGTATGGGTTGAGAGTCGTCGTCGTGATTGGATTTTGGTGGTGTTGATTGCTTGGAAGTCGTTGTATGGATTGGAAAGGGTCATGCCAATTATATGCGCGATTGTCAGGGGGAAAAGAAACGACTTTTGGGGTCGTTTTAAATCTATGTCGCGCGCGCGCGCGACGGGACGACTCCTTTGGTGTAGGGTGGTCTGCCCTTTGCCTCTGACCTCATTGGGGTCGTGCAGGTGGGTCGTGGGGTCGTACAGGTGGGTCGTGGGGTCGTACCGGTGGGTCGTGGGGTCGTACCGATGGGTCGTGGGGTCGTACCGGTGGGTCGTGGGGTCGTACCGGTGGGTCGTGGGGTCGTACCGGTGGGTCGTGGGGTCGTACCTGTGGGTCGTGGGGTCGTACCGGTGGGTCGTGGGGTCGTACCGGTGGGTCGTGGGGTCGTACCGGTGGGTCGTGGGGTCGTACCGGTGGGTCGTGGGGTCGTACCTGTGGGTCGTGGGGTCGTACCGGTGGGTCGTGGGGTCGTACCGGTGGGTCGTGGGGTCGTACCGGTGGGTCCGTGGGGTCGTACCGGTGGGTCCGTGGGGTCGTACCGGTGGGTCGTGGGGTCGTACCGGTGGGTCCGTGGGGTCGTACCGGTGGGTCGTGGGGTCGTACCGGTGGGTCGTGGGGTCGTACCGGTGGGTCCGTGGGGTCGTACCATCGTGCTCAAAAAGGTCGTCCCGTTCCTCGCCGGGGGCAGAAGGGGGGCCCGTCTGAGATTTGGCGGAGCGGTGTGTGAGAGAGAGAGAGAGAGAGAGAGAGAGAGAGAGAGAGAGAGAGAGAGAGAGGGAGAGAGAGAGAGGGAGGGGAGAGAGAGAGAGAGAGGGAGAGAGAGAGAGAGAGAGAGAGAGAGAGAGAGAGAGAGAGAGAGAGAGAGAGAGAGAGAGGGAGAGAGAGAGAGAGAGAGAGTCGCCTTGCAGGAGGTAGGACGGGGGTGGTGGGGGGGGTGTTGGGTCGGGTGGGGATAGACTGAGGGTAGAGGAGGGGAAGGAGGAGGAAGGTGGGGGTGTGTGGTGTGTGTGGGAGGGGAAAGAATGGGTAAAGGGGAGCAGAGAAGTGGTGATGGGGGATGGGTATGGGTAAGTGATGGTGTCCTCCCGCATTACCTCACTCACCCGCGAGGCTGGGGCACCAGCCGATCCCCCAGGAGATGGAGGGGCGTCGGCAGGGGCGGGCCTGGGGTCCGACGCCCCCAGCCAGGTGTTGCATCGTGAGGTAATGTGAGGAAGTGGGTAGATGAGGAACTGGGTAGATGAGGAACTGGGTAGATGAGGTGAGGAACTGGGTAGATGAGGCGAGAAACTGGGTAGATGAGGCCAGAACAAGTGTGTGTTGTGTGGTGGGTGTTGCAGGTCCCCTGCGTGTGTGTGTTGCGTGGTGGGTGTTGCAGGTCCCCTGCGTGTGTGTGTTGTGTGGTGGGTGTTGCAGGTCCCCTGCGTGTGTGTGTTGCGTGGTGGGTGTTGCAGGTCCCCTGCGTGTGTGTGTTGTGTGGTGGGTGTTGCAGGTCCCCTGTGTGTGTGTGTTGTGTGGTGGGTGTTGCAGGTCCCCTGCGTGTATGTGTTGCGTGGTGGGTGTTGCAGGTCCCCTGTGTGTGTGTTGTGTGGTGGGTGTTGCAGGTCCCCTGCGTGTGTG
>NC_092230.1:43183734-43188734 GCF_036320965.1 Panulirus ornatus
GAAGGGAGAAGAGGAAGAGGAGGAGGACGAGGAGGAGGAGAAAGTGGAGGAGGAGGACGAGGAAGAGGAGGAAGAAGAGGAGGAGGAGGAGGAGGAAGTGGAGGAGGAAGAAGAAGAGGAGGAGGAGGAGGAGGTTGTTGCATGAGGAGGACAAGGGTCGACCAGGGGCCCCCCAACTGTTGGGGAGGTCGCACGGGGCAGCCAGACGCGGGGCCCCCACGGACGGACCCAAGGCGCGTGGGGGGGACGACGCATGCGTACAGACACACAGACACACAGACACCTACACCCCAACCCCCCACTCAACCCCCACCTTCCCCACTCTCGCGAGAGGCATTGGCCAAAGGAGTAATACCTGTAGAATAGAGAGAGAGAGAGAGAGAGAGAGAGAGAGAGAGCGAGCTGGGGCAGCGTACAGGAAGGGGAGGTGGAAGAGGGTCTTAATGCCAGTACAATTAACGGGATGGGACGAACCACCCCAGATATACGAGCGGGGCCCCCCCCACTCCCCCACACACAACACTAGAATGGAACACACCCCCGTAAGTATGAATGGAACACACCCCCGTAAGTATGAATGGAACACACCCCCGTAAGTATGAATGGAACACACCCCCGTAAGTATGAATGGAACACACCCCTGTAAGTATGAATGGAACACACCCCCGTAAGTATGAATGGAACATACCCCCGTAAGTATGAATGGAACACACCCCCGTAAGTATGAATGGAACACACCCCCGTAAGTATGAATGGAACACACCCCTGTAAGTATGAATGGAACACACCCCCGTAAGTATGAATGGAACATACCCCCGTAAGTATGAATGGAACACACCCCCGTAAGTATGAATGGAACACACCCCCGTAAGTATGAATGGAACACACCCCCGTAAGTATGAATGGAACACACCCCCGTAAGTATGAATGGAACACACCCCCGTAAGTATGAATGGAACACACCCCCGTAAGTATGAATGGAACACACCCCCGTAAGTATGAATGGAACACACACCCCCGTAAGTATGAATGGAACACACCCCCGTAAGTATGAATGGAACACACCCCCGTAAGTATGAATGGAACACACCCCCGTAAGTATGAATGGAACACACCCCCGTAAGTATGAATGGAACACACACCCCCGTAAATATGAATGGAACACACCCCCGTAAGTATGAATGGAACACACCCCCGTAAGTATGAATGGAACACACCCCCGTAAGTATGAATGGAACACACCCCCCGTAAGTATGAATGGAACACACCCCCCCCGTAAGTATGAATGGAACACACACCCCCGTAAGTATGAATGGAACACACACCCCCGTAAGTATGAATGGAACACACCTCCCGTAAGTATGAATGGAACACACCCCCGTAAGTATGAATGGAACACACCCCCGTAAGTATGAATGGAACACACCCCCGTAAGTATGAATGGAACACACCCCCCCGTAAGTATGAATGGAACACACCCCTGTAAGTATGAAATATCTACTCACAAGATAGATAATTATGGCGCCTCTACCAGCTTCGAGGAAGTAGACATTATGATGTAGATTAATGTAGGGGGGGTACGGTGGCGTGGTTGACGTGGGGGGTGATTGACGTGGTGGAGGTTTGGTGGTGAAGTGTGGGGTGTGGATGGTCGTGTCGGATGAGGGAGGGTCGTGCCGGATGATGGATGGTCGTGTCTGATGAGGGAGGGTCATGTCGGATGATGGAGGGTCGTGCCGGATGATGGAGGGTCGTGCCGGATGAGGGAGGGTCGTCGTGGATGTGAACTCTGCCATTTGAGTGTCGTGAGAAGCTAAGGGGGAGCCGGGAGGGGAAATAAGGGGTCTAAGGGGAGAGATCGGGGTTCAGGAGAAAGCCGGGGGGGGGGGGGGAAATAGGCTGTAGGGGAGCTAAGTGGGGAGGCTAGGGGAAAACCTGGGGAGTTCAAGGGGCCAATAGGAGGCTAGGAGGGAGGAGGGGGGGAGAGGGGAGAAGAGCCGGGAGGCTAGGAGGGAGGAAGGGGAGAGCCGGGAGGCTAGGAGGAGGGAGGGGAGCCGGTTAAGGGGTGGTGGGGAGCCATGTGGGGTGGGGAGATGGGGAGGTTATGTAACCTTACCCCCGGCCTGTTGCTCGCTCGTGTCGCTCCGGGGGAGGTACCACCCCAGCCTTGGCGCTCTGGCAGTGACTTGTCACTGCTGGGGTAACCCTGGGCTCTGTACTGTCACTGCTGGGGTTCCCCTCCTGGGCTCGGTACTGTCACTGCTGGGGTACTCCTGGGCTCGGCACTGTCACTGCTGGGGTACCCCTGGGCTCGGTACTGTCACTGCTGGGGTACTCCTGGGCTCGGTACTGTCACTGCTGGGGTACCCCTGGGCTCGGCACTGTCACTGCTGGGGTACCCCTGGGCTCGGTACTGTCACTGCTGGGGTACCCCTGGGCTCGGCACTGTCACTGCTGGGATACTCTCCTGGGCTCGGTACTGTCACTGCTGGGGTACCCCTGGGCTCGGTACTGTCACTGCTGGGGTACCCCTGGGCTCGGTACTGTCACTGCTGGGGTACTCTCCTGGGCTCGGCACTGTCACTGCTGGGGTAACCCTGGGCTCGGCACTGTCACTGCTGGGGTACTCCTGGGCTCGGTACTGTCACTGCTGGGGTACCCCTGGGCTCGGTACTGTCACTGCTGGGGTACTCCTGGGCTCGGCACTGTCACTGCTGGGGTACCCCTGGGCTCGGCACTGTCACTGCTGGGGTACCCCTGGGCTCGGTACTGTCACTGCTGGGGTACCCCTGGGCTCGGTACTGTCACTGCTGGGGTACTTCTGGGCTCGGTACTGTCACTGCTGGGGTACGCCTGGGCTCGGCACTGTCACTGCTGGGGTACCCCTGGGCTCGGCACTGTCACTGCTGGGGTAACCCTGGGCTCGGTACTGTCACTGCTGGGGTACTTCTGGGCTCGGTACTGTCACTGCTGGGGTACTCCTGGGCTCGGCACTGTCACTGCTGGGGTACCCCTGGGCTCGGTACTGTCACTGCTGGGGTACTTCTGGGCTCGGTACTGTCACTGCTGGGGTACTCCTGGGCTCGGCACTGTCACTGCTGGGGTACCCCTGGGCTCGGCACTGTCACTGCTGGGGTAACCCTGGGCTCGGCACTGTCACTGCTGGGGTACTCCTGGGCTCGGTACTGTCACTGCTGGGGTACCCCTGGGCTCGGTACTGTCACTGCTGGGGTACTCCTGGGCTCGGCACTGTCACTGCTGGGGTACCCTGGGCTCGGCACTGTCACTGCTGGGGTACCCCTGGGCTCGGTACTGTCACTGCTGGGGTACCCCTGGGCTCGGTACTGTCACTGCTGGGGTACTTCTGGGCTCGGTACTGTCACTGCTGGGGTACTCCTGGGCTCGGCACTGTCACTGCTGGGGTACCCCTGGGCTCGGCACTGTCACTGCTGGGGTACTCCTGGGCTCGGCACTGTCACTGCTGGGGTACCCCTGGGCTCGGCACTGTCACTGCTGGGGTACCCCTGGGCTCGGCACTGTCACTGCTGGGGTACTCCTGGGCTCGGCACTGTCACTGCTGGGGTAACCCCTGGGCTCGGCACTGTCACTGCTGGGGTACCCCTGGGCTCGGCACTGTCACTGCTGGGGTAACCCTGGGCTCGGTACTGTCACTGCTGGGGTACCCCTGGGCTCGGCACTGTCACTGCTGGGGTAACCCTGGGCTCGGTACTGTCACTGCTGGGGTACTCCTGGGCTCGGCCGGCACTGTACTCTCGTCACTGTTCGTGCTGGGGGTAGATGTTGATCCTGGGGGGGGTAGATGCTGGCCTCGTTGATGCTGGGGGGGAGGTAGATGCTGGCCTCGTTGATGCTGGGGGGAGGTAGATGCTGGCCTCGTTGATGCTGGGGGGAGGTAGATGCTGGCCTCGTTGATGCTGGGGGGGAGGTAGATGCTGGCCTCGTTGATGCTGGGGGGAGGTAGATGCTGGCCTCGTTGATGCTGGGGGGGAGGTAGATGCTGGCCTCGTTGATGCTGGGGGGGGTAGATGCTGGCCTCGTTGATGCTGGGGGGGAGGTAGATGCTGGCCTCGTTGATGCTGGGGGGTGGGTAGATATTGGCCCCCAGCACTGTTGACGCCCCTGGCCATCGTGTTGACACGTCAGGGAAGCTGGTAGAGTGGTAGAGTCGAGGTGGTAGAGAGGGGAGGTGGTAGAGAGGGGAGGTGGGAGAGAGGGTAGGTGGTAGAGAGAGGGGATGTGGTAGAGAGGGTAGGTGGTAGAGAGGGGAGGTGGTAGAGAGAGGGGATGTGGTAGAGAGGGTAGGTGGTAGAGAGGGGAGGTAGTAGAGAGGGGAGGTGGGAGAGAGTGGTAGGTGGTAGAGAGGGGAGGTGGTAGAGAGGGTAGGTGGGAGAGAGTGGGGGGGGTAGAGAGGGTAGGTGGTAGAGAGGGTAGGTGGTAGAGAGGGTAGGTGGTAGAGAGAGGGGAGGTGGTAGAGAGGGGTGGTGGTAGAGAGGGGGGGTAGAGAGGGTAGGTGGTAGAGAGGGGAGGTAGTAGAGAGGGTAGGTGGTAGAGAGTGGTAGGTGGGAGAGAGGGGAGGTGGTGGTTGAGGTGGGGGTGGGGGTGGGAGAATGGTCCTTACGCCTCATCCATGCCCTCAGTTTCAACCTCCTTCCCCTCCCCCACCCACTTCACCCCCCTCATCCCCCTCCCCTCCCCCCCGCACACACACACACACACACACACACACACACACACACACACACACACACACCCGTAGTACCCCCTTTCGCACCGTCCTCGCACGTGCCCCCCAGCTTGGTGCACGTGCAGGATGACTGGGCCGGCTGGTGTGTGTGGGGAGGGGAGGGGGGGTTTGGGTAGGAGCCCAGGACATGCTCACCCCCCCCTCCCCTCTCCACTCCATACCCTTCCCCTCGACCCCAGCACACGCACACCACTCTCCTCTCTCTCTCTCTCTCTCTCTCTCTCTCTCTCTCTCT
>NC_092230.1:43198734-43208734 GCF_036320965.1 Panulirus ornatus
TGTGTGTGTGTGTGTGTGTGTGTGTGTGTGTGTCTATGTATGTGTGTGTATGTATGTGTCTGTGTGTGTGTGTGTGTGTGTGTGTGTCTATGTATGTGTGTGTATATATGTGTCTATGTGTATGTGTGTGCGCGTGTGTGTGTGTGTGTGTGTGTGTGTGTGTGTGTGTGTGTGTGTGTGTGTGTTTTTGTGTGTATGTGCGTATGTGTGTGTGGGGGGCTATGTATATATGTGTGTGTGTGTGTGTGTGTGTGTGTGTGTGTGTGTGTGTGTGTCATCTCCACGTGTTAGTAGTGTGTCATAAACTGTTACAGGTGTGTCAAGTGTCACACACACCACCACCACAGGTATACCAAGTGTCATCTGCTTGTGTGACACACACACACGTGACGCTGTGTCACACACGTGTGACGATGGTATGCCACACGTGACGCTGTGTCACACGTGTGTGACGCTGCTGTGCCACACACGTGTGACGAGGATGTGTCACGTGTCATATAGTGGGCCAGAGAACCATGCTGGCTGGCGTACACCACCTCTGTGTCATGTTGACCAGTGTCATGTTGACCAGTGTCATGTTGGCCAGTGTCATGTTGACCAGTGTCATGTTGACCAGTGTCATGTTGGCCAGTGTCATGTTGACCACTGTATGAGTGTAACTCTCCAATCACCTCATGTTCAGTCGAAGATCATACTGTGTAGTTACGTGTCGTCGACTCTAATAAACATCCCAGTGCATCTGGGTGTGTAAGTGTATATATACACACACCTCTCACACACATGTGTGTGTTCTTGATCCTAATCGTATGTTCTTGTATGATTAGTGAACTAATCCTAATCGTATGTTCCTGTATGATTAGCTACCTAGTGACACTGTTACCCTCCCAGTCGTGTAATGTCTGTATTTATCATGCCAATTTGGTGACTACGACCACTCAAGCTTTATTTATTGAATTCATTTATCAATGACCTTCTTAGCCCCCCGCCATGGCATTGACAGTCATGTATTGACTGGAGGGCTGTGTTCACACCTGGCATAGTCAGTCATGTATTGACTGGAGGGCTGTGTTCACACCTGGCATTGTCAGTCATGTATTGACTTGAGGGCTGTGTTCACACCTGGCATTGTCAGTCATGTATTGACTGGAGGGCTGTGTTCACACCTGGCATTGTCAGTCATGTATTGACTGGAGGGCTGTGTTCACACCTGGCATTGTCAGTCTCTATTGACTGGAGGGCTGTGTTCACACCTGGCATTGTCAGTCTCTATTGACTGGAGGGCTGTGTTCACACCTGGCATTGTCAGTCATGTATTGACTTGAGGGCTGTGTTCACACCTGGCATTGTCAGTCATGTATTGACTGGAGGGCTGTGTTCACACCTGGCATTGTCAGTCTCTATTGACTGGAGGGCTGTGTTCACACATGGCATTGTCAGTCATGTATTGACTGGAGGGCTGTGTTCACACCTGGCATTGTCAGTCATGTATTGACTGGAGGGCTGTGTTCACACATGGCATTGTCAGTCATGTATTGACTGAAGGGCTGTGTTCACACATGGCATTGTCAGTCATGTATTGACTGGAGGGCTGTGTTCACACATGGCATTGTCAGTCATGTATTGACTGGAGGGCTGTGTTCACACCTGGCATTGTCAGTCATGTATTGACTGGAGGGCTGTGTTCACACATGGCATTGTCAGTCATGTATTGACTGGAGGGCTGTGTTCACACATGGCATTGTCAGTCATCTATTGACTGGAGGGCTGTGTTCACACATGGCATTGTCAGTCATCTATTGACTGGAGGGCTGTGTTCACACATGGCATTGTCAGTCATGTATTGACTGGAGGGCTGTGTTCACACATGGCATTGTCAGTCATGTATTGACTGGAGGGCTGTGTTCACACATGGCATTGTCAGTCATCTATTGACTGGAGGGCTGTGTTCACACATGGCATTGTCAGTCATCTATTGACTGGAGGGCTGTGTTCACACATGGCATTGTCAGTCATGTATTGACTGGAGGGCTGTGTTCACACCTGGCATTGTCAGTCATGTATTGACTGGAGGGCTGTGTTCACACATGGCATTGTCAGTCTCTATTGACTGGAGGGCTGTGTTCACACCTGGCATTGTCAGTCTCTATTGACTGAGGGCTGTGTTCACACCTGGCATTGTCAGTCATCTATTGACTGGAGGGCTGTGTTCACACCTGGCATTGTCAGTCTCTATTGACTGAGGGCTGTGTTCACACCTGGCATTGTCAGTCATCTATTGACTTGAGGGCTGTGTTCACACCTGGCATTGTCAGTCATGTATTGACTGGAGGGCTGTGTTCACACCTGGCATTGTCAGTCATGTATTGACTGGAGGGCTGTGTTCACACCTGGCATTGTCAGTCATGTATTGACTTGAGGGCTGTGTTCACACCTGGCATTGTCAGTCACCCTTGGTGTTTTTCTTTTCATGATCGACACACACACACACACACACACACACACACACACACACACACACACACACACACACACACACACACACACACACAGCAGAAGATTTTAAAAGTCTCCTTAGAAGAGATTGGAATATCTTATCCTTTTTTTATATGATTCAGTAACTTATCTAGTTCTGTGTGTGTGTGGTGGGGGAGCAAGGGTGAAAAACTCCAAGACAGGATTTGAATACTGTCCAGAGCATCTCGTATGCATACAAACGTCAGTGTATACGACAAGAGATGAGGTGTGGGAGGCGTTTCAGAAGAAGGTGAGAGGATGGCTCCTACGACCCAGGCAAAACGAGAGAGAGAGAGAGAGGCGAACCCGAGGGATAGTGTTACATTTTGGACCTGTTTCTCCTCTCCGGCTCAGGCTACTGGTGGATGCTTATGTCACCCTTCAAAACGGGTCGGTAATATCTGGGGGGGGGGGGGGGGGGGGTTAAGGTATTAAAAGGGTCGTTTGAGTGTCCCGCACTCAAACCGCTCCAAATGACTCAAAAGTCTCCCTCGACTCCACTACTTGGAGCGCACACGGGATCGTATTCCCCTTCGTAGAGGATCATGAGAGGTGGTTGCTCCCAACCCCCCAGTGTAGAACCAGGAGTGGGTTTCCTGTGGGCCATGACTCTCTCTCTCACTCAGTCGAGGGAACCAATTTGTCCTTTTCCTTCTTTTCTTTTTTTTCTTTTTTTTCAAGGACGAATAGAACCGCCAAACTCGAATATGCTTCTCAAGTTTGGTCACCACCGCAGCTAAAGAAGCACAAAGAGCTGATAGAGAGGGTCCAGAGGAGGACAACTAAACTAGAATATGCTTCTCAAGTTTGGTCACCGCAGCTAAAGAAGCACAAAGAGCTGATAGAGAAGGTCCAGAGGAGGACAACAAAACTCGAATATGCTTCTCAAGTTTGGTCACCGCAGCTAAAGAAGCACAAAGAGCTGATAGAGAGGGTCCAGAGGAGGACAACTAAACTAGAATATGCTTCTCAAGTTTGGTCACCACCGCAGCTAAAGAAGCACAAAGAGCTGATAGAGAAGGTCCAGAGGAGGACAACAAAACTAGAATATGCTTCTCAAGTTTGGTCACCACCGCAGCTAAAGAAACACAAAGAGCTGATAGAGAAGGTCCAGAGGAGGACAACAAAACTAGAATATGCTTCTCGAAGTTTGGTCACCACCGCAGCTAAAGAAGCACAAAGAGCTGATAGAGAAGGTCCAATAGAGGAAGACAACATTCACAGTGCTGCGTATATATATATATGCCTTCCGCGTGTCATTTGGAATGCCCCATTTTACCATTTACCTCTGCCCGATGGCAAAGGGGGAGAAGGAGGTGGAGGAGGAGGAGGGGAAATTTGTGGCACTGCAGGTCACCATGGTTAGTGCTGTGCCATTGCGAGGGTGCACAGGTAGGACCAGGCCTTGTGCCATGGTGTGGGTAGACATGCCCAGCTCCATGGCGTATTGTGTGTGGGGGCGTATTGTGGGGGGGGTCGGTCCTGGGGCTTGGACGACGCACCTGGGGTCAGTATGCTCGGCTCCATGTTTGCGTATGCTCGACGTGATGATGGGTATGTTCGACCTCGCTGTGGGTGTGGTTAGTATATCAAGACCACTGGTTATATCTGGCTCCAGTTGGGGGATGTGGTGGTGTTAGAGATGTCAGGCGCCATGGTGGGGCATACGCGCCACAGGAGGTGGTAGCATGAGTAATGCCTCTGGCAACAGGGTAGGTATGCCCCAGGCAGATGGCTGGGTATACCCACCACCTGGCGCCCTGTTGGGTATGCCTGGCATTAAGAGAGGGACGTCTGACACACCAGTGTGGGTATGCCTGGCATATGAGTGTGTACATCTGGGAACAGGGTGGGTATGCCTGGCGCCAAGGTGGTGGCACCAGGTCAGGTATGCTCCAGGTGGTGGCACCAGGTCAGGTATGCCCCAGGTGGTGGCACCAGGTCAGGTATGCCCCAGATGGTGGCACCAGGTCAGGTATGCCCAGGTGGTGGCCCCAGGTCAGGTATGCCCCGGGTGGTGGCAACAGGTCAGGTATGCCCCAGATGGTGGCACCAGGTCAGGTATGCCCCTGGTGGTGGCACCAGGTCAGGTATGCCCCAGGTGGTGGCACCAGGTCAGGTATGCCCCAGGTGGTGGCACCAGGTCAGGTATACCCCGGGTGGTGGCACCAGGTCAGGTATGCCCCAGGTGGTGGCACCAGGTCAGGTATGCCCCATGTTGTGGCAGGAGGTCAGGTATGCCCCGGGTGGTGGCACCAGGTCAGGTATGCCCCGGGTGGTGGCACCAGGTCAGGTATGCCCCAGGTGGTGGCACCAGGTCAGGTATGCCCCAGGTGGTGGCACCAGGTCAGGTATGCCCCGGGTGGTGGCATCAGGGTCAGGTATGCCCCTGGGTGGTGGCACCAGGTCAGGTATGCCCCGGGTGGTGGCACCAGGTCAGGTATGCCCCGAGTGGTGGCACCAGGTCAATTATGCCCCAGGTGGTGGCACCAGGTTAGGTATGCCCCAGGTTGTGGCACCAGGTTAGGTATGCCCCAGGTTGTGGCACCAGGTTAGGTATGCCCCAGGTGGTGGCACCAGGTCAGTTATGTCCCAGGTGGTGGCACCAGGTCAGGTATGCCCCAGATGGTGGCAACAGGTCAGGTATGCCCCGGGTGGTGGCACCAGGTCAGGTATGCTCCAGGTGGTGGCACCAGGTCAGGTATGCCCCATGTTGTGGCACCAGGTCAGGTATGCCCCGGGTGGTGGCACCAGGTCAGGTATGCCCAGGTGGTGGCCCTAGGTCAGGTATGCCCCGGTGGTGGCACCAGGTCAGGTATGCCCCAGGTGGTGGCACCAGGTCAGGTATGCCCCAGGTGGTGGCACCAGGTCAGGTATGCCCCATGTTGTGGCACCAGGTCAGGTATGCCCCGGGTGGTGGCACCAGGTCAGGTATGCCCCGGGTGGTGGCACCAGGTCAGGTATGCCCCTGGTGGTGGCACCAGGTCAGGTATGCCCCAAGTGGTGGCACCAGGTCAGGTATGCCCCGGGTGGTGCATCAGGTCAGGTATGCCCCGGATGGCACCAGGTCAGGTATGCCCCGGGAGGTGGCACCAGGGTGGGTATACCCGGGTGGTGGCACCAGGTCAGGTATGCCCCAGGTTGTGGCACCAGGTCAGGTATGCCCCAGGTGGTGGCACCAGGTCAGGTATGCCCCGGGTGGTGGCACCAGGTCATGTATGCCCCAGGTGGTGGCACCAGGTCAGGTATGCCCTCGGATGGGGGCACCATGTCATGTATGCCCCAGGTGGTGGCACCAGGTCAGGTATACCCCGGGTGTTGGCACCAGGTCAGGTATGCCCCGGGTGGTGGCACCAGGTCAGGTATGCCCCGGGTGGTGGCACCAGGTCAGGTATGCCCCAGGTTGTGGCACCAGGTCAGGTATGCCCCAGGTGGTGGCACCAGGTCAGGTATGCCCCGGGTGGTGGCACCATGTCATGTATGCCCCAGGTGGTGGCACCAGGTCAGGTATGCCCTCGGATGGGGGCCCCAGGTCAGGTATGCCCCAGGTGTTGGCACCAGGTCAGGTATACCCCGGGTGTTGGCACCAGGTCAGGTATGCCCCAGGTGGTGGCACCAGGTCAGGTATGCCCCGGGTGGTGGCACCAGGTCAGGTATACCCCGGGTGTTGGCACCAGGTCAGGTATGCCCCAGTGGTGGCACCAGGTCAGGTGTGCCCCGGTGGTGGCACCAGGTCAGGTATGCCCCAGGTTGTGACACCAGGTCATGTATGCCCCAGGTTGTGGCACCAGGTCAGGTATGCCCCGGGTGGTGGCACCAGGTCAGGTATGCCCCAGGTTGTGGCACCAGGTCAGGTATGCCCCGGGTGGTGGCACCAGGTCAGTTATGCCCCAGGTTGTAGCACCAGGTCAGGTATGCCCCAGGTGGTGGCACCAGGTCAGGTATGCCCCGGGTGGTGGCACCATGTCATGTATGCCCCAGGTGGTGGCACCAGGTCAGGTATGCCCCAGGTGGTGGCACCAGGTCAGGTATGCCCCGGGTGGTGGCACCAGGTCAGGTATGCCCTCGGATGGGGCACCAGTTCAGGTATGCCCCAGGTGTTGGCACCAGGTCAGGTATGCCCTCGGATGGGGGCACCAGGTCAGGTATGCCCTAGGTGGTGGCACCAGGTCAGGTATGCCCCGGGTGGGGGCACCAGGGTGGGTATACCCCGGATGGTGGCATCAGGTCAGGTATGCCCCGGGTGGTGGCACCAGGTCAGCTGAGTATGCCCCGGGTGGTGACACCAGGTCAGGTATGCCCCGGGTGGTGGCACCAGGTCAGGTATACCCCGGGTGGTGGCACCAGGTCAGGTATGCCCCAGGTGTTGGCACCAGTTCAGGTATGCCCCGGGTGGTGGCACCAGGTCAGGTATGCCCCGGGTGGTGGCACCAGGTCAGGTATGCCCCGGGTGGTGGCACCAGGTCAGGTATGCCCCGGGTGGTGGCACCAGGTCAGGTATGCTCCTGGTGGTGGCACCAGGTCAGGTATGCCCCTGGTGGTGGCACCAGGTCAGGTATGCCTCTGGTGGTGGCACCAGGTCAGCTGAGTATGCCCCCAGGTAGTGGCACCAGGTCAGGTATGCCCCGGGTGGTGGCACCAGGTCGGGTATGCCCCAGGTATTGGCACCAGGTCAGGTATGCCCCGGATGGTGGCACCAGGTCAGGTATGCCCCGGGCGGTTGCACCTGGTCAGGTATGCCCCGGGTGGTGGCACCAGGTCAGGTATACCCCGGGTGGTGGCACCAGGTCAGGTATGCCCCGGGTGGAGGTCGTGGTAGAGTTGCAGGGGGGGGAAGGTGATTGGGGGAGAGGACGTGACGTCACGGAAGATCGATGGCGGGGTGGTGAGGAGGGGGAGAAGGATTGAGGTGGGGAGTAGGGTCGGGGAGGGGAGGGGAGGTGAGGGGAGGTTGGTGTGGTGGCGCCCCGCTCCCCTCACCTGCCGGGCCGAGCCCCTGGGCCGCCGCCGCCGCCGCCGCCCACCTGGTGACTGGGCCCACTCGGCCCTCCCATTGGCGGAGGCGCGTGACGTCACAGGCCAGAGGGTGAGGTGGAGCGGGGCGCCCCCAGGCGTCTTGGCCGTGGCGCCGGGAGAGAGAGAGAGAGAGAGAGAGAGAGAGAGAGAGAGAGAGAGAGAGAGAGAGAGAGAGAGAGAGAGTTGGTGTGGGAGAGCGAGGCGAGGGAGCGTGTGGCGCCACAGTTGTTGGCTCCGGGCTCTGCATGAGGCCACCACCGCCACCGCCACCGCCGCCAGCCATCGCCAGCCAGCCAGCCATCAGCCAGTGTCGTGGGTTCTCCTTCCACCAAGCCAACCACCCCACCACTACCACCACCACTACCTCCACCACCATCACCACCATCACCTCCACCACCTCCTCCGTCGCCACACACTCCAGGTAGGCCCACACTCACACACTCACACTCACACTCACTCACGCACCCTGACTGGTATTTTTACATCTGGCACAGTATTTCCACTTCAGTGTTAGAGTGTAAGAAGGGGGGGCGGGCGGGAGCAAGGGGGGGGGGGGCGTCGTCGTCGTCGTCCGCTGGGGGGGCTTGTGTGTGTGTGGGGGGGGGGGCGGCGGGGTGATGATGATGATGGCTACGATCAAGGAAGGACCTTCGGGGGGGCGCGGGCGCGCGCGGCGCCCCCCCGGGCCAGGCCAGGCCGGACGGTGACAGAACCTGTGCTCCTGAAGGAGGAGAAGGTCACCGGGCCTGCTAAAGGGAGAGAGACAGACACACACACACACACTCACTGCGCTCCCCCAGGCCCGCACTCACGGCGTGTACCAGCGAAGGAATGTGTGGTCTCTGGCCCCGCTGGGTGGCCCGCTGGTCCAGGCCCCCCCGTGGTCCAGCCAGGCCACCTTTAATGCCGGTGGTGGGCCCCTGGGTTGCACCTGGGCGGAGGAGGAGGAGGAGGGCGTGATGGTAGCCTGATGGGGGGGCAGGTGAGTGTGATGGTGGTGGCGAGCGGTGGCGAGCGGCGGTGAGGAGGGAGGGGGACGCCTTGCCCCTTGATTGATTCTCTGCGCAGGAATCTGGCCGAGCAGTGACCTCCTGTGGTCGTGGCGCGCCACGCCTCCCTCCCCGCCACCTCCGCCTGCCACGCCAGCCTCCTGCCTCACGCCCCTGGGCTGCTCTCTCTATCCCCCTTCCCCCCATCTTCTTCCTCCTCAGGACGCGCGTGGAGGCTCCTCCTCCGCTGCCTAGGGTGAGACGTAGCAGCCAGCCCAGCCCGCCCGCCAGCGCCTCCGCCCGCGCGCGCCCCGCCGCCGCTCACGCCCCGCGCGCCGCCGCCGCCCCCCCCCACCACCGCACTGGCTGGAGTGATCGCCTGTGGTAGACCAGTGTGGTGGTCACGCCGAGAATCAGTGATGCTGTGCACGTGTGGTGATGGTGAGTGGCCCGCCCGCCCGCGTCCCCCTTTTTGATACCTGACGGTGGAGTAGACCAGCATCGCCAGCGACCTGCGTCTCTCTGTGTGGGCCTCCGTGCTCGGCGGCCCAGTGTTCCGTTCCGTTCCCTGCGTCCGCCAAGGTCCACCTCGGCCATGCCTCGTCCCTCGGTTTAGCCCCTCAAGTGCTCCTCGAACCGTGTTGTGGCTGCGTTCGCCCTCGACTCTCCTCCGACCTCACCACCTCCTCCTCCTCCTCCTCTTCCTCCACCGGCCGCCAAGGGCGCAGGTGTTAGCGTGGCACTCGACCCTGTGCCTGAGTGTGGGGTCACCCTCGATCTTGCCCAAGGGCTTGAGTGCACCTTTCCAAACCAGACCGCTCGCGCGCGAACGCGCGCGCGTGTGTGTGTGTGTGTATGTGCCCCCAGGAAAATTTTTTCTGTGTCTTGTGGAGAGAGAGAGAGATTCCCCCTCCCCTCTTCCCTCCCTCCCTCCCTCTCCCTCACTGTGAAGAAACAGACTCGTGGGTAAAGCTCAGTTGAAAGAAGAAAAAGAAAAGTGCTGCTGATCGGAGCGCACAGGAGGTGTTCCGTCGAGGCGAGGGGCATTGGTACACGGGTCTCCAGCGCCTCCAGTGTATGCTGATCGTAAATGAACGCGTAGTCTTGTGTTTCTGTAGGAGAGTACAGCCCCGTGTGTCAACAACAACAACAACAACAACAACAACAGTGAACCCTGCGGTGGTGACCCGGGACATGTGTGTGTGTGTGTGTGTGTGTGTGTATGTGTCCAGTCGGGCCTAGGAATGTGGAGAAGGCAAAGTGGAGGAGGATGGGATATGTGGGGGTGAGGGTAGGGTATACGTGGGTGGAAGAGAGAGAGAGAGAGAGAGAGAGAGAGAGAGAGAGAGAGAGAGAGAGAGAGAGAGAGAGATGTGGGGCGGTGGAATGATGATGTGGTGGCGTTATAACAGCTGACCTCGGTGGACAAGTGGAAGAGACGGGAGGTAGACGGTGGTGGATGGGACAGGAGGGGGTTTGTA
>NC_092230.1:43213734-43221234 GCF_036320965.1 Panulirus ornatus
TAGCAGTCGCTCTCTATATAAAGAATGAATGATACGTAGTTAGTTTGGGAAAAATATATATACTTTACAGTGTACATTTTGTTTTTTTACGGGCACAGTGAGAAATATGTGTAAGGAAAGCGGAGGTACCTATGTAAGACAAGACCCAAGGACATTTTTGTCAAAATCCTTCGTCCCTTGTGTCTTATCGTTTAAAACAAAAATGATATATATATATATATATATATATATATATATATATATATATATATATATATATATATATATATATATTAGGTGGGAAGGATCTTTCCCCCTTTTTTATTGGATATGTTTTAAAAATACATTGAGAATGCAACACACAAACAGACGCTTATCATGAATATAAGAGATAGAAAGAAATGATGGATAATATGGCGAGTTTATCTCCAAGCGCTCAGCAAGCAAGCAAGCTACACCCCCTTACACACACACACACACACACACACACACACACACACACACCGTGTCCCACTTCCTTGGCAAAAGAGAGTTTGTTTGCGCAACCGTCAAAGGGGGAAGAGAGAAAAGTAAGAACACCGTAGATGGTGATGATGACGACAACAACAACAACAACAACAACAAGATCGCCACTTCAGACCGAACCAAAAATAAAGAAAAAAAGAAAAGATTAATTTTGTCAGCGAAAGACACAGCGAAATAGAACTTCAAAAAGGTAATTCGGCGTCGGTGTCTCCGATTACCTTCGAGGGACGAAATTACCGCGTACGACGGAAGGCAATTTTTTTTTATTTTTAACTTAAAACTCCAAAATTAGAGACGATGGACATGATATTAACTCATTGTTTTATCTGTTCGAGAATAGGGATAGACCTGACCCCACGTCGAAATAGACCTGATTCCACTTCGAATTAGACTTGACCCCACTTCGAAATAGACCTGACTCCACTTCGAAATAGACCTGACCCCACTTCGAAATAGACCTGACTCCACTTCGAAATAGACCTGACTCCACTTCGAAATAGACCAGACTCCACTTCGAAATAGACCTAACTCCACTTCGAAATAGACCTAACTCCACTTCGAAATAGACCAGACTCCACTTCGAAAATCATACCCACTTGGTATGGTTTTGACTTTTCTTAATAAGTAACGCCTCCACTTATGATCAGAAGTGGGGCTTTTTAAGTAAGGTGTTGAAGCAATGAGGGTTGGACGAGGAAGTGGGTTGAAGTGGGTCCGTTAACTTCAAATGACCTAATTTGACCTGAATTGTGTGGTGGGGGGATGGGGGTTGGAGGGAGAGCAGTTAGGGGGGGGTCGTACACGACCCCCCCCTAACTGCTGCCGAAGACGTGGGTCCGCTCCTGCACCAACGTGTGCGTGTGTGTGTGTTCTCCAAGGGCGCCTTCTTGACCATCCATCTTGATCCTCGTTCTTCATGCTCTCTCTCTCTCTCTCTCTCTCTCTCTCTCTCTCTCTCTCTCTCTCTCTCTCTCTCTCTCTCTCTCTCTCCTCTCCTTACCCCGTCCTCCTCCTCCTCCTCCTTCTTCTTCTTCTTCTTCTTCTTCTTCTTCCCTTCCTTCTTCTTCCTCCTCCCTCCTTCCCTCCTTCCCTCCCTCCTTCCCTCCCCTCCTTCCCTCCTCCCTCCCTCCTCCCCCAGTATTCCACCTGTAGCTGCAGGTCTGTACGTCGCGGGTCAGTGTGTCGTGCCGCGGGGCGCCACCTCCCTCCTTCAAGGGCTTCCCGACCCTGACGGTGGCGTAAACCCCCACACACAACCAGGCCGTCTGTGTGTCTCCCTCCCCCACACTCCATCACCACCACCTCACCACCACCCACCACCCCTCACCTCCACCACCAACTGGATAGTTTGAACTACTTTCGTTTCACTTTGCTCTGTGGTGCCTCTACTCTGCTCTGCACCTGCTCTGCTTTTGTGTATTTTGCTCTGCGTTGATTTGCACTGCTCTGTTTTCCTCTGCTCTGCTCTGCTTTCCTGTGCTTCTCTGCGTTTCACAAGACGGAGAAGGGGAGGACTGTGCTTTTGTTATCAGGGGGGACTGTGCTTTCTGCTTTTGTTATCAGGGGGACAGAGCTTGATGCTGTTGTTATCAGGGGGACTGTACTTGTTGCTTTTGTTATCAGGGGGACTGTGCTTGCTGCTTTTGTTATCAGGGGAGACTGTGCTTGTTGCTTTTGTTATCAGGGGGGACTGTGCTTGTTGCTTTTGTTATCAGGGGGGACTGTGTTTGTTGCTTTTGTTATCAGGGGGGACTGTGCTTGTTGCTTTTGTTATCAGGGGGGACTGTGTTTGTTGCTTTTGTTATCAGGGGGGACTGTGTTTGTTGCTTTTGTTATCAGGGGGGACTGTGCTTGTTGCTTTTGTTATCAGGGGGACTGTGTTTGTTGCTTTTGTTATCAGGGGGGACTGTGCTTGCTGCTTTTGTTATCAGGGGGGACTGTGCTTGCTGCTTTTGTTATCAGGGGGACAGTGCTTGATGCTGTTGTTATCAGGGGGACTGTGCTTGTTGCTTTTGTTATCAGGGGGACTGTGCTTGTTGCTTTTGTTATCAGGGGGACTGTGCTTGTTGCTTTTGTTATCAGGGGGGACTGTGCTTGTTGCTTTTGTTATCAGGGGGACTGTGTTTGTTGCTTTTGTTATCAGGGGGACTGTGTTTGTTGCTTTTGTTATCAGGGGGGACTGTGTTTGTTGCTTTTGTTATCAGGGGGACTGTGTTTGTTGCTCTTGTTATCAGGGGGGACTGTGCTTGTTGCTCTTGTTATCAGGGGGGACTGTGCTTGTTGCTCTTGTTATCAGGGGGGACTGTGCTTGTTGCTTTTGTTATCAGGGGGGACTGTGTTTGTTGCTTTTGTTATCAGGGGGGACTGTGTTTGTTGCTTTTGTTATCAGGAGGACTGTGTTTGTTGCTTTTGTTATCAGGGGGGACTGTGCTTGCTGCTTTTATTATCAGGAGGACTGTGCTTGATGCTTTTGCTGCTTTTATTATCAGGGGGACTGTGCTTGTTGCTCTTGTTATCAGGGGGGACTGTGCTTGCTGCTTTTGTTATCAGGGGGGACTGTGCTTGCTGCTTTTGTTATCAGGGGGGACTGTGCTTGCTGCTTTTGTTATCAGGGGGACTGTGCTTGCTGCTTTTGTTATCAGGGGGGACTGTGCTAGTTGCTCTTGTTATCAGGGGGGACTGTGCTTGCTGCTTTTATCAGGGGGGACTGTGCTTGTTGCTCTTGTTATCAGGGGGGACTGTGCTTGTTGCTTTTGTTATCAGGGGGGACTGTGCTTGCTGCTTTTGTTATCAGGGGGGACTGTGCTTGCTGCTTTTGTTATCAGGGGGGACTGTGCTTGTTGCTCTTGTTATCAGGGGGGACTGTGCTTGCTGCTCTTGTTATCAGGGGGGACTGTGCTTGCTGCTTTTGTTATCAGGGGGGACTGTGCTTGCTGCTTTTGTTATCAGGGGGGACTGTACTTGCTGCTTTTGTTATCAGGGGGGACTGTGCTGCTGCTTTTGTTATTAAGAGGACTGTGCTTGTTGCTTTTGTTTTCAGGGGGACTGTGCTTGCTGCTTTTGTTATCAGGGGGGACTGTGCTTGCTGCTTTTGTTATCAGGGGGACTGTGCTTGCTGCTTTTGTTATCAGGGGGGACTGTGCTTACTGCTTTTGTTATCAGGGGGGACTGTGCTTGCTGCTTTTGTTATCAGGGGGGACTGTGCTTGCTGCTTTTGTTATCAGGGGGGACTGTGCTTATTGCTTTTGTTATCAGGGGGGACTGTGCTTGCTGCTTTTGTTATCAGGGGGACTGTGCTTACTGCTTTTGTTATCAGGGGGGACTGTGCTTGTTGCTTTTGTTATCAGGGGGGACTGTGCTTGTTGCTCTTATTATCAAGAGGACTGTGCTTGTTGCTCTTATTATCAGGGGGACTGTGCTTGTTGCTAGTATTAACAGGGGGGGGGGGGACTGTGCTTACCGTCTCTGGAAGGGAAATGTTACGCACGAACGCACGCACGCACATCATGCCGGCGTATATGGACGCGGGAGACAGCGCCAAAGTATAATAGATGAATTATATATATATATATATATATATATATATATATATATATATATATATATATATATGTATATATGTATATATATATATATATATATATATATATATATATATATATATATATATATATATATATATATATATATATATATATGTATATATATATATATATATATATATATATATATATATATATATATATATATATATATATGTATATATATGTATATATATATATATATATATATATATATATATATATATATATATTTTTTTTTTTTTTTTTTTCATACTATTCGCCATTTCCCGCATTAGCGAGGTAGCGCTAAGAACAGAGGACTGGGCCTTTGAGGGAATATCCTCACCTGGCCACCTTCTCTGTTCCTTCTTTTGGAAAAAAAAAAAAAAAAAAAAACGAGAGGGGAGGATTTCCAGCCCCCCGCTCCCTTCCCTTTTAGTCGCCTTCTACGACACGCAGGGAATACGTGGGAAGTATTCTTTCTCCCCTATCCCCAGGGATATATATATATATATATATATATATATTATCCCTGGGGATAGGGGATTAAGAATACTTCCCACGTATTCCCTGCGTGTCGTAGAAGGCGACTAAAAGGGGAGGGAGCGGGGGGCTGGAAATCCTCCCCTCTCGTTTTTTTTTTTTTTTTTTTTTTTTTTTTTTTTTTTCAATTTTCCAAAAGAAGGAACAGAGAATTGGGTAGTTGAGGGTATTCCCTCAAAGGCCCAGTCCTCTGTTCTTAACGCTACCTCGCTAATGCGGGAAATGGCGAATAGTTTGAAAGAAAAAGAAAAAGATATATATATATATATATATATATATATATATATATATATATATATAATTTGGGGTTCCGGAACTACACTCCAGTATCCAGTTGTGGTCTTATGAACGTATGGGGGAGGGAAAAAAATAAATAATAGAAACGTTTCTTGTGTTTAATGGTGGACGTCCCTAGCTATTAAACCTTACGTTTGTGTTCTTTCTTTTTACTCCTCCGCCCTTGGGGTCAGTGCTTGTAACAGCGCGCAAGATCCTTCTCGTTCATGTACTTCGGACAGTGGAATGGCCTTGTATTGTCTCAAGAGGAGGAGAACATCAACACACGAGTGTCATCTATGAATTCCATTCGCCATTTCTCCAGCCCCCGTGGCAATATTTTGGGGTCACATCTTCTCGTTGCCTCGTTTCAACAGACTTCCTCCTTCGTATGTCCTGGCTACTGGCCTCGTCATTATCATCCACCGATCGTAAGGTGGGTAATGCTGTGGGGGTGTGGTGTGTGGGGGTGTGTGTCCCAAAAGGAGTGAATCCCCGTGGCATCCCACTTCTCACGTCCAACCAGACGTAGACTTCGCCGTTTTTAGGCCATGTTTTGCCGCTCGTGACGTTGCTTGCGTCGCCCGTGCGGTTTGCCTACGCGCCCAGTCGAGTCTGTCATGTGATTTGATTGGGAGGGAAAAGGAGGGAGGGAGGTGTGTGTGTGGAGGGGAGAGGAGGGTGTTTTGAAAGACTTGGTCTTCATGTGTGTGGAGGGAGGAGGGGTGTTGGAGGAGTGTTGGAGTGGTAGATCCTTGTATTGTTGGAGGGAAGGTGGAGTGCTGGAGTGGTAGATCATGACCTGTTGGAGGGAAGGTAGACTGTTGGAGTGTGGAGGAGGGGGAGGGGTGGGTTGTGTATGACCTGGGGAGGCTGTGTATCTGCCAGGCTGGGGAGGTTATGATGACCTGGGGAGGCTGTGTGTAACCTGGGGAGGTTATGTATCTGCCAGGCTGGGGGGGGGGGGGTTGTGTATCACCCTTAAGACGCCCCCAGACGCCCTCCACAAGACTCTCCCCTCCCCCCTCCACTGAAGGGCCTCCAGTGGGGAGATGTGATAGTCTCAAGTGGCCTACCTCACGTCTGGCCTGGGGTGTGGGGAGAATGTCTGACCTGGGGTGTGGTGGGGGAGAATGTCTGACCTGGGGTGTGTGGGGGAGCACGTCTGGCCTGGGGTGTGGGGGAGAATGTCTGATCTGGGGTGTGTGGGGAGAATGTCTGACCTGGGGTGTGTGTGGGGGAGAACACGTCTGACCTGGGGTGTGGTGGGGGAGAATGTCTGATCTGGGGTGTAGGGGGAGAATGTCTGTGGGGTGTAGGGGGAGAATGTCTGATCTGGGGTGGAGGGAGAGCACGTCTAACCTGGGATGTGTGGGGGAGAACACGTCTGACCTGGGGTGTGTGGGGAGAAGCACGTCTGACCTGGGGTGTGTGGTGGGGGAGAACACGTCTGACCTGGGGTGTGTGTGGGGGAGAACACGTCTGACCTGGGGTGTGTGGGGGGAGAACACGTCTGACCTGGGGTGTGTGGGGGAGAACACGTCTGACCTGGGGTGTGTGGTGGGGGAGAACACGTCTGACCTGGGGTGTGTGGGGAGAAGCACGTCTGACCTGGGGTGTGTGGTGGGGGAGAACACGTCTGACCTGGGGTGTGTGGTGGGGGAGAACACGTCTGACCTGGGGTGTGTGGGGAGGAGAAACACGTCTGACCTGGGGTGTGTGGTGGGGGAGAACACGTCTGACCTGGGGTGTGTGGGGGAGGAGGGAGGGTGGGGGAGATGTGGCCAACGAGACGTGGTCAACGTAGACTTTGATAAACGATGAAGACAGTGAGAGTGAGGGGGGGTAACGATGGTGGTTGGTGGTTAACGAGTAATAACGAGACCCCCTCCCTCCCTCTCCAGGTAAGACGTGACGCACGTCACGCCCGTTGCCCGACCGCGCGTCACGCGGTGGGGGTTTAAGCATACGTAAGAGAGGCTCATTCCCCCATCGTGTTTGTCCGCGATTGTCGCCCTTAACGATCCCCCTTGTGACGTGAGGGCGTATGGAGCGTTATAGTATAGCGTTATCTTGGCCCGCGGGCTGGAGACGTGTGAGTTGCGTCGAAGGAGCTGTGGGTCCTGCAGGAGGCGGGAGGATGGCTCCAGGTACGTGTGAGTGACGGAGGATGGCTCCAGGTACGTGTGAGTGACGGAGGATGGCTCCAGGTACATGTGAGTGGTGGAGGATGGCTCCAGGTACATGTGAGTGGTGGAGGATGGCTCCAGGTACGTGTGAGTGACGGAGGATGGCTCCAGGTACGTGTGAATGCTGGAGGATGGCTCCAGGTACGTGTGAGTGACGGAGGATGGCTCCAGGTACGTGTGAGTGGTGGAGGATGGCTCCAGGTACGTGTGAATGCCGGAGGATGGCTCCAGGTACGTGTGAGTGACGGAGGATGGCTCCAGGTACGTGTGAATGCTGGAGGATGGCTCCAGATACGTGTGAATGACGGAGGATAGCTCCAGGTACGTGTGAGTGGTGAAGGATGGCTCCAGGTACGTGTGAGTGACGGCGGATGGCTCCAGGTACGTGTGAGTGGTGGAGGATGGCTCCAGGTACGTGTGAATGG
>NC_092230.1:43223734-43236234 GCF_036320965.1 Panulirus ornatus
CAGCCTTTCCCCGTAACTCAGCTTTCTTAATTCTGGCACGATTTTTGTTGTCCTCCTTTGGACCTTCTCTATCAGCTCTTTGTGCTTCTTTAGCTGCGGTGGTGACCCAACTTGAGAAGCATATTCTAGTTTTGTTGTCCTCCTCTGGACCTTTTCTATCAGCTCTTTGTGCTTCTTTAGCTGCGGTGGTGACCAAACTTCGAGAAGCATATTCTAGTTTCGTTGTCCTCCTCTGGACCTTCTCTATCAGCTCTTTGTGCTTCTTTAGCTGCGGTGGTGACCCAACTTGAGAAGCATATTCTAGCTTTGGCCTTATGCACAGCTGACTGACCATTTCCTTATCCATATGCTTGTAAAGTTATTAACTTCTGTGTCGTCTAGCAGACCGTTGGCCTCCCTAACTCTCCTCCCAATGTGGGACTCTTGCCACAAGTTGAGGGGCGATGGCCACTCCCAAGTCCCTCTCACACATAGATTCCTGCAGCTCAAATCTTGCTGGATGATATATTTTATATCCAGGTCGCCTTCCTTCACTTATATCCCATCCTCAGTATCTTGTATTCTGGTATTGGAGTTTGTCTAGGTCCCTTTGTGGGTGGATGCGGTCCCTGTCGATTTCTACCTCCCTCACGGTACTTTAGCATCATTCGCAAACATATTCAGGTGGGAGTCCATCCAAGCCGTGACAGAGATCAAGAAGAGCAACGGTTGCATGACAGAGCCTTGCAGTACGCCGCTGGTCATCTCAGCCCATGTCGAGAAGACTTCCCTTTCGTGTTTATATATATATATATATATATATATATATATATATATATATATATATATATATATATATATATATATATATTACGTCACTTTAGAGGTTCCAGTAATGGAGAAAAGTTCCACATCTAGGCCGGGCCTTAATATAGATATAGAGAGGTTCGTGAAAGGAGTAAAAGGGTAAAAAGCTGGGACGAGGGGAAGTATTTACGAATTTTGGAGTAAGTGAAAAAAAAACTGTCTTTTATAACGAGCCACTTCAAAGTTATTGGGAAAGACATGAAAGGGTTGAGGGTTCCAAAGCTTCGAGGCGTAGGGAAAGAAACAGCTATCAAAACGGCCCACCCTTGAGTTGCCAACGGCCGCACAGTAATCATGTGACGCAGCAGCTTGCCGAGTACTGCGTGGTGTAGCTAGTGGTGGGGGGCACGCAAGCAGCCAGCTCTCGGGAGCAAAAACCAAAGTAATACCTGTAGAAGAGAGAGAGTGAACCAAAATAACAGCATAGGGCAAGGGAGTCATTGTGTGTGTGTGTGTGTGTGTGTCATTGATAACCTACCATAGATAGCCAATGTAGTTTACAGTACTCCAGCCCAGTTGAAGGCGTCAAACTTCAAAACAACTTCAACTGACTGCATCACTCAGCCTCACAGCGGTGGGCCAGAACTCCATAATGTCACAACCGTATTTTGTTTTTTCTGGCCACGACCCTACAGCTGACAGAAGCCGCGCCCTTAAAGAGAATCTAATCCCTTTCGTAAAGCATCGAAGTACAGGACAAGCTGGAACTGTAGCCAGTCATTTCCTCTGCCATATTCCAAATGACACCCCTTCCCCCCCTCCCCCCCAACTCTCTACCTCCACTGGACTTTCCCATATGCGGAGACCTGGGGGGAGGGGGCCCTCACCCTCCCCCTTCCACCATCCCTCCCCCCCCCCTCCGCCATCCCTTCCCCAACCGTTGACCCAATGAGTTTGACCCCACCCACCCCCTTCCCCTTACCGCCCACATGGGAACGTATGACCTCCGAGGGAACGCGGTCCACTGATCAGCCAACAGATCGTCCACGTCACCGCTCTCGTTTCTAACACTTGAACATGTGATTCATTCCTCTTTTTTTTTGTTTGTTTGTTTTCTTTCATTTTTGTTTTTTTGTATCGTGTCTAATCACTTTTGACTGTGAAGATGGGCCAGTGTTCTTGTGCCCCGAAAACGTCTCATGTATCTCAAGAATAGAGTGAGGAAGGTGATGGAAGACGTTTCATTCACGCTCTGTCTGATGAAGCAACACGTGTGCTCAGGAAGACTGAAAAAACAGGCGGCAGAAAAGTTTGTGAACGTTGCATTTGCATTTTGATCTTTGACGAAGAGTGTTTTAAAGAAAATATTCTTACTGTTTACACACACACACACACACACACACACACACACACACACACACACACACACACGTGTAGATAGATAGATAGATAGATAGATAGATAGATAGATAGATAGATAGAAAGATATACGCTTGAAGGCGTGATGAATACGAGATCTTGCAGCTGTACCCTCATTTCTCGTGTGATTTCATATATATATGTATATATATATATATATATATATATATATATATATATATATATATATATATATATATATATCTCGGCCGGGGGGTAATTCGAAGGCAATCTCGAACTCCATCGCTGTAGGGAAAACTTGAGGAGGGAGACGTACGTAACATTGCAGGGTCGTTTTGATCATATTTTGACTCAGCTGGAGGCGGTCGTCTGCGTGGATGGATTGGCATCTAATTAGTCGTAATTAGTCAAGGGTCGTGGCCGAGGCTTGTAGCGCGGTGTCGCTATGGCCACAAGGCCACACACAAGCTCTTGGTGCCTAAGGTCTACGAAAGGGTGAGACCCATATAGGCTTTCCGGCCGTATGGCACCTACCCGGCCAGCTCGGGACTGCGTGTTTATGTGTTGTGACCAAAAAAAAAAAGATAAAAAATAAATGAATAAATGAATGAATAGGATATTATTAAGATGCAAAAGTCGTGTCTTCGAGTGTGGTGGTCGTAAGAGGTTTTTTTTGGAAGGGGCCGAAGTGTACGACTTTCTAGACCACGTGGGTAGAGGTGTACGACTTCGACCCTTGAGCACGGCGGCACGACCCTTGAGCACGGCGGTACGACCCCGGTAGTATGATGGGTACAACTGCGTGAGGCATGGTAGCGTGGCCGTCGTACGCCCAGAGTCGTGCCGTCGTGCTCTAAGGGGTCGTACCGTCGTGCTCTAAGGGTCGTACCGTCGTACCCATGGTCGTAACATCGTGCCCAGGGGTCGTGCTCAAGGGGTCGTACCGTCGTGCTCAAGGGGTCGTACCTTCGTGTCCAGGGGTCGTACCTTCGTGTCCAAGGGTCGTACCGTTGTGCACAAGGGTCGTACAGTCGTGCACAGGGGTTTTACCTTCGTGCACAAGGGTCGTACAGTCGTGCCCAGGGATCGCACCGTCGTACCCAGGGATCGTACCGTCGTGCCCAAGGGGTCGTACCGTCGCGCCCAAGAGTCGTACCGTCGTACCCATGGGACCTCATCACCCATTATAGAACCCCAGCCTGTGACAACCTGAACCCCTACCCCCCCTACAACCCCACAACCCCCCACACCTCACAACCCCACAACCCCCTACAATACCTCCCCCATACTCACAACCCCCACACCCCCCTACAACACCTCCCCCACTCCTCACAACCCCCACACCCCCCTACAACACCTCCCCCACACCTCACAACCCCACACCCCCTACAACACCCTCCCCCACACCTCACAACCCCCACACCCCCCTACAACCCCACAACCCCCCACACCTCACAACCCCACACCCACCTACAACACCTCCCCCACACCTCACAACCCCACACCCCCTACAACACCCTCCCCCACACCTCACAACCCCCACACCCCCCTACAACCCCACAACCCCCCACACCTCACAACCCCACACCCCCCTACAACACCTCCCCCACACCTCACAACCCCCACACCCCCCTACAACCCCACAACCCCCCACACCTCACAACCCCACACCCCCCTACAACACCTCCCCCACACCTCACAACCCCCACACCCCCCTACAATACCTCCCCCATACTCACAACCCCCACACCCCCCCTGCAACATCTCCCCCACACCTCACAACCCCCACACCCCCCTACAACACCTCCCCCACACCTCACAACCCCCACAACCCCCCTACAGCACCTCCCCCACACCTCACAACCCCCACACCCCCCCTACAACACCTCCCCCACACCTCACAACCCCCACACCCCCCCTACACCCTCCCCCACACCTCACAACCCCACACCCCCCTACAACACCTCCCCCACACCTCACAACCCCCACACCCCCCTACAACACCTCCCCCATACATCACCATTAGTGTCTGGCATTGTCGTGTTTGAATCAGTGTTGTTGTTATGTCCAGCTAGGGTTTCTGGGCATCTGTGTGTCTGTCTGTCTGTCTGTCTGTCTGTGCGTCTGTGTGTGTGTGTGTGTGTGTGTGTGTGTGTGTGTGTGTGTGTGTGTCCAGTTGTTGGGAGAGTAAGGTTAACGTATGTTATTGTATGGGTGGTTTTTGTTTATTATTTTTTATTTAGGGGGGATAGGGGATGTTATAGATACTGGAAAGGTCTGGGACACACGGATAGATAGATCCACGCACGGATAGATAGATCCACGCACGGAAAGATAGATCCACACACGGATAGATAGATCCACGCACGGATAGATAGATCCACGCACGGATAGATAGATCCACACACGGATAGATAGATCCACACACGGATAGATAGATCCACGCACGGATATCAGATAGATCCACACACGGATAGATAGATCCACGCACGGATAGATAGATCCACGCACGGATAGATAGATCCACACACGGATAGATAGATCCACACACGGATAGATAGATCCACACACGGATAGATAGAGCCATTCCACCTTTTTTGACCATCCTGCTCTCGAGGCGTATGGGAGAAAGAGCGGGTGGGATAGGGACGAGTTCTAGCCACCTCTCCCTCTCTCTCTCTCTCTCTCTCTCTCTCTCTCTCTCTCTCTCTCTCTCTCTCTCTCTCTCTCTCTCTCTCTCTCTCCAGGTTGCTAAGGTAGTGAGTACACAGCCTTGGGGAAGACGTGGGAAGGAAGGAGGAGCGGGAGAGCGAGAAGGAGGAGAAGGAGGTCCTCCTCCTCCTCCTCCTCCTCCTCCTCCTCCTCCTCCTCCTCCTCTGCTTGCAGCGCGCCTCGGCCTCACTCCTGTACCTCGATCCTCCGTGGACATTCTTTTGCCCAGACCAATTGGCGGACTTCCAGGAGGTGGCCGGCCGCGCGTCTGGCCCGAACTTCATCAACCTGATGTGTACAAGAAACCTTGGAAAACAAAAACAAAGCAAAAAAACAAACAAAAAATTACTTTTTATTTGTGTATGTGTGTGTGTGTGTTAGCTAAGGTAGGTGTTTGCTCGTGGTGAAGGATGTATATTTCAGTCGCTGTGGTTGTTAAACTGTCTGTTAAGGGTGTATATATATATATATATATATATATATATATATATATATATATATATATATGTATATGTGTTTGTGTGTGTGTGTGTGTGTGTGTGTCTGTGTGTGAGTGTGTATGTGTGTGTGTGTGTGTTGTGTGTGTGAGTGTGTATGTGTGTATGTGTGTGTATGTGTGTGTGTGTGTGTTGTATGTGTGTGTGTGTGTGTGTGTGTGTGTGTGTATGTGTGTGTATGTGTGTGTGTGTGTGTGTGTGTGTGTGTGTGTATGTGTGTGTGTGTGTGTGTGTGTGTGTGTATGTGTGTGTATGTGTGTGTGTGTGTGTGTGTGTGTGTTGTATGTGTGTGTGTGTGTGTGTGTGTGTGTGTGTGTGTGTGTGTGTGTGTGTGTGTGTATAACACTGCCACTGATAGCTTTCTGAGACGGACAAAAGTCGCTGAACAGATCCAGTATTTAACTGTTCCTATGATATGAGTCCCTGGCCATCAACATAGGTTAACTGCTCGTATGACCTTCTCCATGTTCGCATGACCTGTTGTGCCTCCTGGAGGGGAGGGGGAGGGGAGGTCAGGTCAGGCGAGGGCTGCCCCCCCACCCCCCCTCACTTTACAAGGGTCGCCGCCCCCCCCCCATCCCCCAATTTTTGTACTGTATCATTTTCTTTGGATCAGTCGACTTCCCTATAATATTGTCTTTTAGTTTACCTTCATTGTAATTTTTCAGTCGAGAATCTTACGTGTTGCTGTACATACAGGTTCGTCTGTATCAAGCAAGAGGGCGCAAGGCGCACAAGCGGGATGGAACGGATTGGAGCGAGGTGGTATAGAGGGGGTGACGTGCTATGAGGATTAGACTGAACCACGGTATTATGAAGAGGTTTTATAAAGGCCCCCCCCCCCTCTTCTTCTTCCCCCTCCACAAATGACTCTCCCTCTCTTACCCAGGGCCACAGCAACCCCGTAAGACCACACACTTTTGGTATACGACGCCTCTCTAATAGTCCAATTAAGAGTCTAACAGACTCCACACACACACACACACACAGAGAAGCAAGACTTTGAACGTATCCTTCGTGGACTTGGTGTGTCTGACGAACTGTGGGACACACCCCCTTCCCCTCCCATCCCCCCCTCCCCTCACGACCCCTCACGAAGGTGCACGCGTTGATGGAGAGGGAAAGGGGGAAGGGGTGATTGGCTGCAGTGGTTGAAGGGAAGGCCTGACGACCCCAAGGGCTGTGTGGCGCTGGGGGGTTGTTAGGTTCCAGTGAGGTACAGGATCCGATGGTGAACTTAGTGAATCATGGAGAAAGAAAAATGACGTCTGATATTTTCATTCAGTCTTTTCGTTCGCCATCTGTGGTGTTTGCTCTTGGTGCTGATGCGCTAAACCAATCATGAAAATTATAATATTGCTCTATGTTTTTTTTTTTTTTTTATATCGAACTAGTCGAAGCTAAAAGACTTAGAAGTGTACGGAGAGAAAATACACACTAGGCTGACAGCGGCAGGGGGCTGTGTGAGAGAGAGAGAGAGAGAGAGAGAGAGAGAGAGAGAGAGAGAGAGAGAGAGAGAGAGAGAGAGAGAGACTCCATACGCAGCTATTTACGTTGATGTCTTCGACCATAGATCCTGATAGTGGTCAGGACTGTGGGTGTGTTCGCATAGCGGGCCTGGGTTCAGTACGACTCTGGGTGTCGAACTGCGCCTAGGGAACGCCGGATCTCAGGCGGTAGGGAGTTGATGGTGGCGAGGGTGGTGCAGCAGCTTCATCCCGAACACCTTTGGATTAGGAGGGATGATGAGAGGCCAAGTGGTGGCTGGAGTGGGGTGGGATTGACCCTTTGTCTAAGGGGACCTTGGAATGATCTTGTGTGACCTCCTCTGCACTTGGTCTAGTCATGTGGTGGGTAAGGGGGAGGGAAGGAGGCTTTGGAGAGGCGTCGGTGAGACCGGGAGGAACGAAGGTTGTGGAGGTGATTTTTGGGAGGTCAAGTGGAGGGAGTTCAGGTGCGTTGGAGGTCGGAGATGAGAGAGAGAGAGTGTGTCTCTCTCTCTCTCTCTCTCTCTCTCTCTCTCTCTCTCTCTCTCTCTCTCTCTCTCTCTCTCTCTCTCTTTTATAGACGATCGTTGGAGGATGGGATGGTAATGGCTTGTTCCGTCTTGCGTAGTTAACCCTCGACACTGAAAAGCGGGGAAGTCTTGGTGGGGTTTTTTTTTTTTTGGACAGCCTGGAGGGGACTGGGGGCTTTCGTAGGAGGGGGGGGGGGTATGTGTGGGGCGCCCGCCTAGTGTATATGAGAGAGAGAGAGAGAGAGAGAGAGAGAGAGAGAGAGAGAGAGAGAGAGAGAAGAGGAGAGAGAAGAGCAGGGAGGCGCGAGGGAGGAGTCAGCAAGGCTGTGGCGTGTGCATGAGGGTCACGTGGTTGGAGTTGGTCCAGAGTGAGGGGGGGGGGGTAGAAGCGCTGGTTTACGTTGAGGTTGGCCCACTCTCTCTCTCTCTCTCTCTCTCTCTCTCTCTCTCTCTCTCTCTCTCTCTCTCTCTCTCTCTCTCTCTCTCTCTCTCTCTCTCGTGTGTGTACTTAAAGGACTATTATATATCTCTCTCTCTCCTCACCTTATTATCTCGTATCTTATCTTATTACGCATTGCCAATGCGTGGTGCGTATCGTCCGTGACGCATGCGCACAGTATAGAGGCGCCATTCAACCTCTTCCCCCCCATGCAGTGTATTCATGACGTATTGTATCTAATTTGCATATAATTATTCATTCATTTTTATCTTCTTTTTTTTTTCATCATGTTATCGCTGGTTATGTTATTGTTCATTTCCCTCACTGGAAGCTGTTCATTCAGCGCTATGAAGAACAGTGTGGTGTTCATGGGCGTAACATAGCGGGCGTACGGCGTAAGCGCGCATAGCGACACGCACGTAGCGGCGGACGGCATACGTAGGACGCACATAGCGGCACACGCGGCAAATGCACATAGCGGCGTACAAAGCGACGCCCACAGCACCGAACGTAGCGTCACACGTAGCGACGACGCAGATAAAGACGCACATAGCTGTGCACATGCAGGTGCACACGTAGCAGCGCACACATGACACGTAGCGGCGCACATAGCCACGCATAGCGGTACACATACTGATGCACATAGCGGTACACATACAGGTGCACATAGCGGCGCACATAGCAACGCACCTATGACACATAGCGGTGCACATAGTACACATAGCGGCGCATACTGGTGCACATAGCGGCGCACATAGCACACATAGCAACGCACATAGCGATGGACATAGTACACAGCGATGCACATAGCACACATAGCGGTGTACATAGCACACATAGCGGTGCACATAGCACACATAACGGTGCACATAGCACAGACAGCGGTGCACATAGCACACATAGCGGTGCACATAGCACACATAGCGGTGCACATAGCACACATAGCGGTGCACATAGCGGTGCACATAGTACACATAGCGGTGCACACAGCACACATAGCGGTGCACATAGCACAGATAGCGGTGCACATAGCACAGATAGCGGTGCACATAGTACACATAGCGGTGCACATAGCACACATAGCGGTGCACATAGCACACATAGCGGTGCACATAGCGGTGCACATAGCGAGGGTCGATCACAGGAGCGTGGTGAAGTCTGTCACCACACCAGCTGTAGCGGTAGGTGGTATAGCGGCCAGAGCCAGCTGTCTGTCTGTCTGAGCGGGTCAGCTGGGTCGCAGATGGTGGACACAGGGGCAAGGAAGGCCAGCTTGCCGCCAGAGGGTCGGTCAGATGGTTGACAACACCAGCTGTCGTATCCTGTGTGTGTGTGTGTGTGTGTGTGTGTGTGTGTGTCTGTGTGTGTGTGAGTGTGTGTGTGTGTGTGTGTGTGTGTGTGTGTCTCATTCTTCGTGCCCTCTAAGCTTGAGCTTTGGTAAATAAGCTTTAGCCCCCAGCTGAGCAGCCCAGGGGGGAAATCGTCCTTAACAGCTTAACAAGCCCCCCCCCATGTAACGAGCCAGGCCAATTACAGGGCTACGATGGTTTATCTATTATGTAAACACCACCATTTCAGGTCATGTCTGGGGGAAAAATAGGGCGAGGGGGAATGGGTGAGTGAGGGGTGTGTGTGGAAAGGGGGGCGGGGGGAATGGGTGGTGGGTGAGGGGTGTGTGTGTGGAAAGGGGGGGGGAATGGGTGGGTGAGGGGTGTGTGTGTGGAAAGGTGGGGGGAATGGGTGGGGGTGAGGGGTGTGTGTGGGTGTGTGTGTGGAAAGGGGGGGGAATGGGTGGGTGAGGGGTGTGTGTGGAAAGGGGCGAGGGGGGGAATGGGTGGGTGAGGGGTGTGTGTGGAAAGGGGGGCGGGGGAATGGGTGGTGGGTGAGGGGTGTGTGTGGAAAGGGGCGAGGGGGAATGGGTGGGTGAGGGGTGTGTGTGGAAAGGGGCGAGGGAATGGGTGGTGGGTGAGGGGTGTGTGTGGAAAGGGGGGGGGAATGGGTGGGTGAGGGGTGTATGTGGAAAGGGGCGGGGAATGGGGGGGGGGGAGATGGTGTTATCATCGGTGCGTGGATCAAATTTCTGTAATGGGTTTTGGAATAGGGGATGGGGTGGGGTAGATGGTGTGTGTGTGTGTAGATGGTGTGTGTGTGTGTGTGTGGATGACGGAATGGGGGTCGAAATTGCTCTGCTCACATATGTATTGGGTCTTTTTATGTATGTATTTTCCACGCTTGATCGCCGTTTCCTGTGTGGTGGAGGTAGCGCCAGGAACAGGCGAAGGCAGGCCGCATCCATGGCCAAGCGCGTATCCAGTCTCTCGCTGTCGTGGGTCATGCACCGAAACCACAGCTCCCTCTCCCCACATCTCCAGGCCCCCACAGACCTTCCCTTGGTTTACCCCGGACGCTTCACACGTCCTGGATCAGTCCCAGTGAGAGCACGTCTACCCCAGTATACCACATCGTTCCAATTCACTCTATCCCGTGCCTGGCTTTCACTCTCCTGCAGGTTCGGACTTTGATCACTCGAAATCTTTTTCACTGTATGTATATATATATATATATATATATATATATATATATATATATATATATATATATAGATAGATAGATAGATAGATAGATAGATAGATATGTAAGATATGAAAGATTGATAGATTTTTAACGACAGAAAATTACACATAGATCAGTTGAAGAAGAATATTCAAACATGACGAAAGAAAACGCGACACAAATGTACCCACCCCCCCAAAAAAAAAGTAAATAGATAAATAAATAAATGAATAAATAAATCCCGTCCAAAGAAAACGAGTGAAATACCGGAACCATCGACCCCCGCGGAATATACGAGGGGGAAAAAGAAAACTGGAATAAAGGCACACACCGTCTTCTTAACACAATTATGGACGAAAGAAAAATCAAGATTAAATTTACACAAGTTAATGATACAGACATCCGGGTGTGGTGTCGTGTGGTTCTGTAATGGTGGCGTGTGTGTGTGTGTGTGTCTGTGTCTGTGTCTGTGTGTGTGTCTGTGTGTGTGTGTGTGTGTGTGTGTGTGTACTGTGTGTGTGTTGTGTGTGTGTGTGTGTGTGTGTGTGTGTGTGTGTGTGTGTGTGTGTGTGTGTGTGTGTACTGTGTGTGTCTGTGTGTGTGTACTGTGTGTGTGTTGTGTGTGTGTGTGTGTGTGTGTCGACCATCGACATCAGCTGTGTGGGGCACCTGCTCCGTGTTTACGGGCAATCAGTGTGTGTCGACCATCGACATCAGCTGTGTGGGGCACCTGCTCCGTGTTTACGGGCAATCAGTGTGTGTCGACCATCGACATCAGCTGTGTGGGGCACCTACTCCATGTTCTCGGTCAATCAGTGTGTGTCGACCATCGACATCAGCTGTGTGGGGCACCTGCTCCGTGTTTACGTTCAATCAGTGTGTGTCGACCATCGACATCAGCTGTGTGGGGCACCTGCTCCGTGTTCTCGGTCAATCAGTGTGTGTCGACCATGGACATCAGCTGTGTGGGGCACCTGCTCCGTGTTTACGTTCAATCAGTGTGTGTCGACCATCGACATCAGCTGGGCCGACAGGGGGCTGTGTTGACAGTCGAATAAGATGCAATTGATTACTGGAAAACATTTTTGTGCCATAGGGGTACCGACGTGCCCTGGGCAGAACTAGGGACCCCCATGGTACGTGTACTGGGCCTTTGTTATTATCATGAGGGATTCGAACCCAGGGTACTGCGAGATGTGGTGACCGGGCCAGGGTCGTGGTAGTAGTGGTAGTAGTAATGGTAGTGGTAGTAGTAGTGGTAGTAGTGGTAGTAGTAGTGGTAGTAGTGATGGTAGTAGTGGTAGTGGTGGTAGTAGTGGTGGTAGTGGTAGTAATAGTGGTAGTAGTAATGGTAGTGGTAGTAGTAGTGGTAGTAGTGGTAGTAGTAGTGGTAGTAGTGGTAGTAGTAGTGGTAGTAGTGGTAGTAGTGGTGGTAGTAATGGTAGTGGTAGTAGTAGTGGTAGTAGTGGTAGTAGTAGTGGTAGTAGTGGTGGTGGTAGTGGTAGTGGTGACCGGGCCAGGGTAGTGGTAGTGGTAGTGGTGGTAGTAGTAGTGACCGGGCCAGGGTAGTGGTAGTGGTAGTAGTGACCGGGCCTCCAGCTACCACACTCAGCAGTTGCACATCGACCGCTGCTCAACCTAACCTTGAACATGATGACTCCTTAATGTGACCTTCTGCTCCTCCTCCTGCTGCTCCTCCTGCTGCTCTTACTCCTCCTGCTGCTCCTACTCCTCCTGCTGCTCCTCCTACTCCTCCTCCTGCTCCTACTCCTCCTGCTGTTCCTTCTGCTCCTGCTGCTCCTCCTACTGCTCCTCCTGCTGTTCCTTCTGCTCCTCCTGCTGTTCCTTCTGCTCCTGCTGCTCCTCCTGCTGCTCCTTCTGCTGCTACTTCTGCTCCCACTCCTCCTGCTGCTCCTCCTGCTGCTCCTTCTGCTGCTCCTTCTGCTCCTACTCCTCCTGCTGCTCCTCCTGCTGCTCCTCCTGCTGCTCGTTCTGCTGCTCCTTCTGCTCCCACTCCTCCTGCTGCTCCTCCTGCTGCTCCTCCTGCTGCTCCTCCTGCTGCTCCTTCTGCTGCTCCTTCTGCTCCTACTCCTCCTGCTGCTCCTGTTCCTGTTCC
>NC_092230.1:43241234-43263734 GCF_036320965.1 Panulirus ornatus
GGCGTTGTAGTAGTACGACCCTCTAGCAACGGCCGGGGTAAGGGTACGACCTCTCTAGCAACGGCGAGGGGTGAGGGTAGTTAGTACGACCCTCTAGCAACGGCCGGAGTAAGGGTACGACCCTCTAGCAACGGCCGGAGGGTAGTACGACCCTCTAGCAACGGCGGGGGCAGAGGGGTAGTTAGTACGACCCCTCTAGCAACGGCGAGAGGGCTCCGAGGAGGAGGAGAGGGAAAGGGTCGGGAGCGTTAGTACGACCCTTGGCCAACGGCGGTACGAAGCAACACACAGGAAGTCCAGTGACAACAACAGAGAGAACAACACACTGAGTCCTTACGAGTCTGTGTTGCCATTTCCCGCGTTAGCGAGGTAGCGTTAAGGACAGAGGAACTGGGCCTCTGAGGGAATATCCTCACCTGGCCCCCTTCTCTGTTCCTTCTTTTGGAAAATTAAAAAAAATAATGAGAGGGGAGGATTTCCAGTCCCAGCTCCCTCCCCTTTTAGTCGCCTTCTACGACACGCAGGGAATACGTGGGAAGTATTCTTTCTCCCCTATCCCCAGGGATAATATATATATATATATATATATATATATATATACATATATATAGTAGCAGCGAAGAGATCGTAGCGAGTGCTTGTGTTACCAGTGTAGGGGAATGGGCGGCGTTAGGGTGGGCGGCTGTGAGGGGGTGGGCGGCAGGGTGGGTTAGGTCCTCACCCTTCACCCATCACCACCCATTCCCACAAACCCATCACCCACTTAGCACATCACCATCACCACCTGGGTCGACCCCACCCGCTGGTATTCGAAAGATATCTTTTCCTGGATGTTTGATCGTTATTTAAGGCGTTTAAAAGTGAAGTTTTTAAACGCCTTAATGACTTCTTGACCTTGAAGTTGGTTAAGGGTTATTTTCCTGGATGTTTGAGCGTTATTTAAGGCGTTTAAAAGTGAAGTTTTTAAACGCCTTAATGACTTCTTGACCTTGAAGTTGGTTAAGGGTTATTTTTGTTGTTTTTGAGGGGAAAAGTCTGGCCTTGAACCTAGCGTCAAGGACCGGGTCAAAGGTCGTGTGTGTTTCAAGGGTCAAAGGAGTCGTCTTTTTAAGGTCCGTTATCACAATACTTTAAATTTTTAGGAGGAGACGTCAACGCACGACGCGTTCAATTATGTACGTCGGTGTCCGTCCAGATATTTGCGGTCGGTCATCAAAATGTCGGACATACAACTTTCCACATCAGCAAAGAATAAAAAGAAATTTTCAAAACAATAAGTTCAGGGCTGAGGCTTTAATTACCCGTTGTCACATTCGATTCCAAAGTCTTTTTTTTTTAGTAGGGTGTTCCCAGATCATATTAAAGTCTCGTTAGAAAAAAGAAAAAGGGTAAAGGCCAAGATTGACGATGACCGATCGTGACCCCATACGTCAGTACATCCGGCGGCGGCGGCGCGCTCAGCCGACTGACGATGATGGCCGCCAAGTTCACTCATCATGGCCGTGTTGGACACTTTGGAATCCCACGAGAAGTTGGCCCGAGTTGCCGGTGTGCTCATTAATTCATCCTATTCTCTCCGATGCTGTTTTTAAAAGAACTTCTTTTTTTTTTTTTTTAGATGTTGATATGTTGTTGACATTTCGTCTTGGGTTATTTATTAACGGGAGTCCGCGTGTAAGGAGTCTGTATTTATAACTTGTCAGGAGAGATCAGAACCTGTAATTATCGTACTGTGGGCCATGTCCGTCTCATCCTTCGTCGTCGTCGGCGTCGTCCCGGGCCACAGGAACAATCGTTTCGATACAATAGATGTATTATGTATAGATGTATATTTTTGGGTCGGTCATACACCGCTTAAGTACTGTATATTTATGCAAGCAATGGCTTTGATATAACTTAAAACCAAAAGTCTTCGTCGAGCAGATATATATTTTTGAAAAAGGAATTTTGATCCATTTTGATCCGGTATGTAAGCGATTATTATTATTATTATTATTTTATTATTATTATTATTATCATCATTATTATTATTATTATTATTATTATTATTAGTATTAGTATTAGTATTATTAACTTGATATGGAGATGCCTTTGAACTTTCACCTTTCACTTTATTTTTTAGGCGAACACACACACACATATATATATATATATATATATATATATATATATATATATATATATATATATATATAGGCTGAGAGAGAGAGAGAGAGAGAGAGAGAGAGAGAGAGAGAGAGAGAGAGAGAGAGAGAGAGAGAGAGAGAGAGAGCGCTTTCTCACCCTCGTATTTCAGCTGTTTAAACCTCATATATTTTTCTGACAAAAAAGTGACCTGTGTATGTGTGTGTATAGAGATACATATTTAAACGCTTGTTTATATATATGGACATGGTTGCCTTTGGGGGGGAGGGGGAGATTTTGATGACTGAACAAGGTCTCCGTCAAACTACCAATTGGGTCATTAAGCAGCCCCCCCTTCCCCTCCCCTTCTTAAGTCTAAATTGATGATGTAGTGGTCAATGAATCTAGTCCATCTTCGTACGTCTAGAAATGACGTTGTTCGTTAAACGCACGAAACTACGTCACCTGGTCGTACTGAAGCGAAACCCGTAGTCCGAAATCCAATGGAATAGTCGTTAAATGAAGGAATTCTCGTTCAATTCGACGCGTTTCGTAAGATATTGCAAAATATAGATCATTTCTATCAATTTCTATCATTATTATGTAATGGAGAATGTCCACTTATCGTGAAATAAAAGGGAAGAAAAGGTGAAAAATGTTTGTTTATTTCATAAAGTCAATAAATTATAGGGATTTGAATCTAAGACGAAAAAAAAAAAAAATGACCCCATTTTTTTTTTTTTGATTGAATCTAAGACGAAAAAAAAAATAAAATGACCATTTTTTTTTTTTTTTAATTCTTGTAGATATAACAAGGTTGTGGTTGTAGTTTGTGGCCAAAATTTGGATATGGGGTTATTGGAGGCTTATGTAGCACAGAGAATAGAAAATGGGGGTGGGTTGTGGAGGGTGCGGGGGGGGGGGGGGGGCAGTAGATGGAAGAAAGTGATAAAACAGGTGTTAGATCCGGGGGGGGGGGGTGTCCTGGCTCATTAGGGCGACCACACCAGCCAATCGCCGGTCGTCATTCGTGCCTTAGCGTGCACACAGCTCCAGCTGGGCGTGAGAAATGGCGCCCAACACAGAGAGAGGGGGGGGGGGGGGGGGGGGGGGGGGGGGGGGGGGGGGGGGGGGGGGGGGGGGGGGGGGGGGGGGGGGGGGGGGGGGGGGGGGGGGGGGGGGGGGGGGGGGGGGGGGGGGGGGGGGGGGGGGGGGGGGGGGGGGGGGGGGGGGGGGGGGGAAAAAAAAAAAAAAAAAAAAAAAAAAAAAAAAAAAAAAAAATGTGGGGTTTGGGAGGTGGGGGGGTGTGGGGGTTTGGGGAGGGGGGGGGGGGTGGGGGGGGAGAGGGGGAGGGGGTGGGGGAGAGAGGGGGAAGGGGTGGGGGGTTTAAGTTTACGGTGGTTTTTTGTGAGGGGGGGGGGGGGAATTTTATAATGGTTGCGTCAAATTATAGTGTATACTAGCCCCGGTATCTTTTCTTCTCTCTCCTCTCTCTCTCTTCTTCTTTTCTCTTCTCTTATATATATATATTTTTATATTATTATATATATTTATATATATATTATTATTTTATATATTTTATATATTTATATATATATATATATATATATTTATTATATATAATTAATATTATATATTAATTTATTTTTATTTTTTATTATATTATTATAATTAAATTAAAATTTTTTATTATTATATATATATATAATTTATATATATATTATAAATATGGTGTGTGTGTGTGTGTGTGTGGTGGTTGGGCCTTCTTCGTGGTATCCTTGCGCTACCCCGCTGACGCGGGGAACCCGCGATTAAGTATTTAGTAAAGTTATATTTATATTTAATTATATATAAATATTTAAAAATTTTATAATTTTTATAATAATATATATTCTGTTCAAGAAAAGATTTTTTATGAAAGAAAGTCCTTAAAGGGGCGTCTTTGGTATTTCCTCGTTTTCTTCGAGTGGGAAGGCGTATCGCCAGGATTTCGAGGTTAGATTCGGAACGATTTGACAAATTCATTTTAGAAATATTTTTGTACGTTCTGACGTCTGGTATGGATGCTGGTTCAGTGACCTTCCGCTATTAGTGATCATGAAGTCCACCAAGAACTGTAAAATAGGAGATATACATCATGAGTTTTTGTGTTTTATAAAGGATATTACATTTTTTTTTTTTTTCCCCCAAGTCCTGATTTAATGATGTGGGGGTTCCATCTTCTACAGCATCGACGAAAACGGTAATATTCGGGCAGACTATGATATATTTATTCCACTCATAATTTTGCGAATCTGTTAAGTAAAGTTTCTATTTTTTTTTTTATATAAACCGCTTAGGAATCGGTCGATGCTAGAGACTTAGTTTAAAAAAAAAAAGAAAGACTCGCTTAAACATTAAATAGACAAATTAAACCTTCAGATTACATCAGTTTTAGATGTTTTTATTTTTTTTACGCAGAAAACCTGCCAAAATTACATAATAATATACATGTATTTCACATATTTTTTTTTCATGTGTATATTATTCTTACCATTTACCTATAGCCTTCCTACTTACTTCCCCTTCCCCCGCTTCATATATTATTTTTCCCCCACTTCATATATTATTTTCCCCCACTTCATATATTATTTTTCCCTCACTTCATATATTATTTTTCCCACTTCATATATTATTTTCCCCACTTCATATATTATTTTCCCCCACTTCATATATTATTTTCCCCCACTTCATATATTATTTTTCCCCCACTTCATATATTACTTTTCCCCCACTTCATATATTATTTTCCCCCACTTCATATATTATTTTTCCCCCACTTCCTATATTATTTTCCCCACTTCATATATTATTTTCCCCCACTTCACATATTATTTTCCCCCACTTCATATATTATTTTCCCCCACTTCATATATTATTTTTCCCCCACTTCACATATTATTTTTCCCCCACTTCCTATATTATTTTCCCCACTTCATATATTATTTTCCCCCACTTCACATATTATTTTCCCCCACTTCCTATATTATTTTCCCCACTTCATATATTATTTTTCCCCCACTTCACATATTATTTTTCCCCCACTTCATATATTATTTTCCCCCACTTCATATATTATTTTTCCCTCACTTCATATATTGTTAATGATACACACGCTGTATGTATATTAGCTATATTGCGCATGGTGGCAGTGGCTGCCATGTTTACGTCGTCATAACAGCTGATTCAGCGTAAACATTGGCTCATGTTATGTGATTTTATTTATTTTTTTTTTTAAATTCCCTTATTTTATGGCGTAACTATTGTGATTGCGTTCATACGTTGCGTTTATGTACATACGTACGCCATGTATTGTGTGATTTTCTGCATATATATATATATATATATATATATATATATATATATATATATATGTGTGTGTGTGTGTGTGTGTGTGTGTGTGTGTGTGTGTGTGTGTGTGTGTGTGTGTGCTTGATCTGGTGCTTCCTACAGTGTTTATATTAAAAGTGTTACAATCACTGTCTAATCGTGTAATAGATAAGATAGATAATAATTATCATTATATATATATTTTTTTTCAGAAGTTAACGTTCACATGGTTATCACAATGTGGAAGATGTAGCATATTTTTTTTTTTTCTTTCGGTTCAATAATATATTTCCTGTGTTTTAAAAAGGGATGTTGTCCCAGACAATGGAGTTATTGCATATTACTAAAAAGAAAAGAATTATATATATATTGTATATATTTTATTTATTTAAGTTTAATGTCATCCAGGATTGTATTTTGATCCCTTATATTTTCATTTCAGGTTCGTCTATGCCCGCGTCTTCCTTCTCCTTGTCACACAGCGGCCATAGCCAGGTAGAGTACACAAACCCCACTGTGTAAAGGGATGGCCCCCAAGCCCCACTGTGTAAAGGGATGGGCCCACTGTGTAAAGGGATGGCCCCCAAGCCCCACTGTGTAAAGGGATGGCCCCCCCCAAGCCCCACTGTGTAAAGGGATGGCCCCCAAGCCCCACTGTGTAAAGGGATGGCCCCCAAGCCCCACTGTGTAATACGTTCCACTGGAGTGTATATAAGTGAGTGTTAGCGATCGCGGGTCGCGGCGCGATTGGGACCGCGATATGCTGGGCGCGTCATGCGATGCCATCTGGCGATACGCATGTAGGGATATATATATATATATATATATATATATATATATATATATATATATATATATATATATATATATATATATATATTCATACTATTCGCCATTTCCCGCGATAGCGAGGTAGCGTTAAGAACAGAGGACTGGGCCTTTGAGGGAATATCCTCACCTGGCCCCCTTCTCTGTTCCTTCTTTTGGAAAATTAAAAAAGATAATGAGAGGGGAGGATTTCCAGCCCCCCGCTCCCTCCCCTTTTAGTCGCCTTCTACGACACGCAGGGAATACGTGGGAAGTATTCTTTCTCCTCTATCCCCAGGGATAATATATATATATATATATATATATATATATATATATATATATATATATATATATATATATATATATATATATATATATATATATCTTACTGTAGTTATTTTACTGGCTGTAAATGCGAATGTGATGTAAGTTTGTTTACAGTGCATTTACAGACGTCCAAAAATGACAGTATTACTTGTATCTTTTTTTTTTTTGTTTTTCTTTTAAACTAATATTTCTTTTTTCTCAATTTCGAACAAAATATATGTAGGTCTACATTTGATTGACAAATTATATACATTACAAAGTATATACATTTGATTTACAAGGTATATACATTACAAGTATATACATTTGATTTACAAAGTATATACATTACAAAGTATATACATTTGATTTACAAAGTATATACATTACAAGTATATACATTTGATTTACAAAGTATATACATTACAAGTATATACATTTGATTTACAAAGTCTATACATTACAAAGTATATACATTTGATTTACAAAGTCTATACATTGCAAAGTATATACATTTGATTTACAAAGTATATACATTACAAAGTATATACATTTGATTTACATAGTAGTGTATATAGAAGATGACATGTAAGAATGAAGTACAGAAAATTTATATTATTATAAGACATCGCGACGCGGAAGCCAACGTATGAATTCCTTTGAGACATTTTTAATGAAAAAAAAAGATAGATATATAAATAATAGATATATATGAATGTGAGAAAATATATATTTATGTATTACGAAGAGAATGGACGACGAAGCAGTAGCTAGGGATTCTCCTGTCTTCCGAGAATGAGTTGTGGGTTGATCCCTTATCATTTTATTTAGGGCGTTTGTGAATGTTGTGAATGTGAGGGGAAGGGGGGGTGAGGTATCGGCTGGGCTGGAAGGCGCGTGGGGGGCGGCAAGGCGGCCACCGTACCCTGCTACTGAGGGAGGTGTCGTTGTAGCGCAAATAGATGTCGGGGATGGGAAGTGTGGAATTTAGTATTGGATAATGGTAGTGTGTTTTTTTTTTATATATACATTTGCCCCTCTCCCCCTTCTCCCCCCTTTCTTTCCCCTTTCTCCCTTCCTTTCCCCTTCCCCCTTGCTTTCCCTTTTCCCCCCTTCCCTCTTCCTTCCCCCTTTCTTTCCCCTTCTCCTTCCTTCCTCCTTCCTTTCCCCTTCTCCCCCTTCCCCCTTCCTTTCCCCTTCTCCCCCTTCCCCCTTCCTTTCCCCTTTCCCCCTCCCCCCCTCTTCCCAAATTTTGGAAGTAGGTATTTCAAAATCTGGAGAAAAAGGCTTATTATTTTTTTTTTCTTTCTTGTCTTTTCTTTAAGCTGTCATGCGTGTGGCTTTGAAGGGATGGTTTTAAGGGACTTTTAAGTGTCCCTTTTCGAAAGCCTTTTAGGTCACACTTGTAGACAGTACAGTCCCTCAAAATATAGGCAACCTGGCAACCCCAGATGATGAAGGCACCTTTAGTTTCAAAGGCCTTTAAAGGTCGAAGGCCTTTTAAAGAAAAAGGCCAAGACAGGACGCCTTTTTTTTTTTTATGGTTCCCGGATGTATATAGTGTTATCGGTCGTCAAAACATCGGCAATATCGGAATTCGTCCCGGTGGGGAGGGGGGGGGAATAGCTTGGACTGGCCATGTACACTACCCACCTACACTCCAGGCCCACCCTGTCCACTGCCCACCTACACTCGAGGCCCACCCTGTACACTGCCCACCTACACTCCAGGCCCACCCTGTACACTACCCACCTACACTCCAGGCCCACCCTGTACACTACCCACCTACACTCCAGGCCCACCCTGTACACTACCCACCTACACTCCAGGCCCACCCTGTACGCTGCCCACCTACACTCCAGGCCCACCCTGTACACTGCCCACCTACACTCCAGGCCCACCCTGTACACTGCCCACCTACACTCCAGGCCCACCCTGTACACTGCCCACCTACACTCCAGGCCCACCCTGTACACTACCCACCTACACTCCAGGCCCACCCTGTACACTGCCCACCTACACTCCAGGCCCACCCTGTACACTACCCACCTACACTCCAGGCCCACCCTGTACACTGCCCACCTACACTCCAGGCCCACCCTGTACACTGCCCACCTACACTCCAGGCCCACCCTGTACACTGCCCACCTACACTCCAGGCCCACCCTGTACACTACCCACCTACACTCCAGGCCCACCCTGTACACTGCCCACCTACACTCCAGGCCCACCCTGTACACTGCCCACCTACACTCCAGGCCCGCCCTGTACACTGCCCACCTACACTCCAGGCCCACCCTGTACACTACCCACCTACACTCCAGGCCCACGCTGTACACTGCCCACCTACACTCCAGGCCCACCCTGTACACTACCCACCTACACTCCAGGCCCACCCTGTACACTACCCACCTACACTCCAGGCCCACCCTGTACACTACCCACCTACACTCCAGGCCCACCCTGTACACTGCCCACCTACACTCCAGGCCCACCCTTGTACACTGCCCACCTACACTCCAGGCCCACCCTGTACACTACCCACCTACTCTCCAGGCCCACGCTGTACACTGCCCACCTACACTCCAGGCCCACCCTGTACACTACCCACCTACACTCCAGGCCCACCCTGTACACTGCCCACCTACACTCCAGGCCTACCCTGTACACTGCCCACCTACACTCCAGGCCCACCCTGTACACTACCCACCTACACTCCAGGCCCACCCTGTACACTGCCCACCTACACTCCAGGCCCACCCTGTACACTACCCACCTACACTCCAGGCCCACCCTGTACACTGCCCACCTACACTCCAGGCCCACCCTGTACACTGCCCACCTACACTCCAGGCCCACCCTGTACACTGCCCACCTACACTCCAGGCCCACCCTGTACACTACCCACCTACACTCCAGGCCCACCCTGTACACTGCCCACCTACACTCCAGGCCCACCCTGTACACTGCCCACCTACACTCCAGGCCCACCCTGTACACTGCCCACCTACACTCCAGGCCCACCCTGTACACTACCCACCTACACTCCAGGCCCACGCTGTACACTGCCCACCTACACTCCAGGCCCACCCTGTACACTACCCACCTACACTCCAGGCCCACCCTGTACACTACCCACCTACACTCCAGGCCCACCCTGTACACTACCCACCTACACTCCAGGCCCACCCTGTACACTACCCACCTACACTCCAGGCCCACCGTGTATATAGGGCCCACCTACACTCCAGGCCCACCCTGTACACTACCCACCTACACTCCAGGCCCACCCTGTACACTGCCCACCTACACTCCAGGCCCACCCTGTACACTACCCACCTACACTCCAGGCCCACGCTGTACACTGCCCACCTACACTCCAGGCCCACCCTGTACACTACCCACCTACACTCCAGGCCCACCCTGTACACTACCCACCTACACTCCAGGCCCACCCTGTACACTACCCACCTACACTCCAGGCCCACCCTGTACACTACCCACCTACACTCCAGGCCCACCGTGTATATAGGGCCCACCTAACTTCGTTACGTGTTTGTGTGATCTGTGGCGACCTGTAATATTCCCTCCCTCCCTCCCTCCTTCCCTCCCTCCCTGCCTCCTTCCCTCCCTCCCTCCTTCCCTCCCTCCCTCCCCTGATATACTGCAGACCGGCATGGCTGGCCAGGTGGTGGAGGGAGGGAGGGAGGGAGGGAGGGGTGGTGAAGGGGAAAGGGGGAAAGGGGGGAAGGGGGTTTGGAGCCCTTGACACAGTACCGGTCGAATTGGAATGTTGAGGAAGGCGATGGTGTGTGTGTGGGGAGGGGAGAGGAGGAGAGGGGAAGGGGGTGGGTGGTGATCTCCTCCCCCTCCCCCTCCCCCTTCCCTTCCCCTTCCCAGTGGAATTCCAGCCAAGATCCAGGGGGAAAGCCTTCTAATTTTTTTTTTTTCTTCTGTGCTTTCCTGTCCATTTGATTTCTCGTCAAGTATTAGGTCCACACTATGATCGGGTAATTATCTCTCTCTCTCTCTCTCTCTCTCTCTCTCTCTCTCTCTCTCTCGTCGGCTGACGTGAGAGCGGGCGGAGCCCGGTAACACCTCGTAGATTATATATATATATATATATATATATATATATATATATATCTTTCTTTCTTTCACACTATTCGCCATTTCCCGCGATAGCGAGGTAGCGTTAAGAACAGAGGACTGGGCCTCTGAGGGAATATCCTCACCTGGCCCCCTTCTCTGTTCCTTCTTTTGGAAAATTAAAAAAAAAAAAAAAAAATATATATATATATATATATATATATATATATATATATATATATATATATATATATATATATATACGCCAGGAGGAAGAGGACTTTGACCCCCCTCCCCCCCCCATGATCACCTTGCCCCGTCAGGAACCCCATTCATTACCGGGATGCGAACCCTGGCCGCCCCGCCCCGCCTCGGCCCGTCCCGCCCCGCCTCGCCTCGCCCCGCCCCGCCCCGCCCCGCCCCGTCCCGCTTCCCCCCTCCCCCAATGGTCGTGTGATGGATATTGTAGGGGTCGGGGGGAGGTGGGGGGGATTTGGGGGCGGGGCGGGGAGGGGTGGGGGGGGATAAGAGGGGTGGTTAGGGGGGGGGGTCATCGTGATGGTGATGGTCACTTGACCTGGTGACCCGTGACCTTGATTAGAGGGGAGGGGGAGAAGGAGGAGGGGAGAGGGGAAACGAACGGCGGGCAGTACCGCTGCTAGGGTGAGGGAGGGAGGGAAGGGGAGAGGATGTTGACGCTGCTTCCCCTTCCTTCCCTCCCTCTCCCCCCTCCCTCTCCCTCCCCTTCCCCTCTGATCTCCCGCCGGCGGAGTTGGGTTCAAGAATTTGATTGTGACCTGAGGAGGGAAGGAGGGAGGGAAGGAGGAGGGAGGGAGGGAGGGAAGGAGGAGGGAGGGAGGGAGGGTTCGGAGGGAGGGAAGGAGGAGGGAGGGAGGGAGGGAAGGAGGAGGGAGGGAGGGAGGGTTCGGTTGGTCAACACCTCTTGCCCGTGATCGATCACCCCCCCTCCCCTCCCCCCCTCCCCTCCCCCCCCCTTCCCCTCCCCCTCCCCTCCCCTTCCCCTCCCTCTCCTTCCCCTCATGAGATTCCTGGAAAAAACTCTTCCTTCCTCTCTCTCTCTCTCTCTCTCTCTCTCTCTCTCTCTCTCTCTCTCTCTCTCTCTCTCTCCCTCACCTGGTGCACGGGAGAGGTGTCGAAGTCGGTGTGATGTCGGGAAGTCGTCACCACCCCGCTTGGCCGACCTCGCTCATCCGTTCCTGATGTGTAGGGTGGAGGTGTGGGTGGTGGGTGCAGGTAGGGTGGAGGTGTGGGTGGTGGGTGCAGGTAGGGTGGAGGGTGGTGGGTGTAGGTAGGGTGGAGGTGTGGGTGGGTGGGTGTAGGTAGGGTGGAGGTGTGGGTGGTGGGTGCAGGTAGGGTGGAGGTGTGGGTGGTGGGTGTAGGTAGGGTGGAGGTGTGGGTGGTGGGTGTAGGTAGGGTGGAGGTGTGGGTGGTGGGTGCAGGTAGGGTGGTAGGGTGTGGGTGGTGGGTGTAGGTAGGGTGGAGTGGGTGTGGTGGTGATGGTGAGGTAGGGTGGAGGTGTGGGTGGTGGGTGTGGTAGTGGGTGGAGGTTTGTGGGTGGTGAGGGTGTATGGGGTAATTGTAGGGTGGAGGTGTGGTGGTGGTGGGTGTAGGTTAGGGTCTTGGAGGTGTGTGGGTGAGTTGGGTGTAGGTGGGTGTGAGGTAGGTGGGTGGTGGTGTGTAGGTAGGGTGGAGGTGTGGTTAGGTGTGGTGGTGTGGTAGGTAGGTGTGGGAGTGTGAGGTGGTGGGTAGTAGGTGAGGGTTGGGTGGAGGTGGCTGTGGTGGTTGTGTAGGTAGGTGAGGTTGGGGTGGTGAGGTAGGGTGAGGTGTGGTGGTGGTGGTAGGTGAGGTGGGTGAGGTGGGTGGGTGGTGGGGTAAGTAGGTAGGGTGGTGGTAGGTGTGGAGTGGTTGGGTGTGGTAGGTGGGTGTAGGTGGTGGGTGGTGGGTGTAGGTAGGGTGGAGGTGTGGGTGGTGGGTGTAGTCATGTGGTGTAGCGTCACGTGGGGTAGCCTTACCCTGCTTCCTGCCCCTCACCTCCTCCTCCTCCTCCTCCTCCTCCTCCTCCTCCTCTTCCTCCTCCTGCTTCTTGCCCCTCACCTCCTCCTCCTCCTCCTCCTGCTTCCTGCCCCTCACCTCCTCCTCCTCCTGCTTCCTGCCCCTCACCTCCTCTTCCTCCTCCTACTTCCTGCCCCCTTACCTCCTCCTCCTCCTCCTGCTTCTGCTTCCTGCCCCCTTACCTGCTCCTCCTCCTGCTTCCTTCTCTACACCTCCTCCTCCTCCTCCTCCTCCTCCTCCTCCTCCTGCTTCCTTCCCCACACCTCCTCCTCCTCCTCCTCCTCCTCCTCCTCCGTCGTGCCCTCCCCTAAGCCTCCCTCCACCGCCTTGGGAAAGTGGCATGGAGGGGAAGGGGTGGGTGAAGGGGAGAGAGAGAGAGAGAGAGAGAGAGAGGGCATCTGTGGAGGGTATGGTTGGGGTCGGGGAGGGCGGGAGGGGCAGGGAAGGCGGGCAGGAGTGAGTGAGGGAGGGAGGAGGAGGAGGGCATGGCATGGGCTGGATGGCTGGGTGGAGGAGGTGGAGGTGGAGGAGGAGGAGTTGGTAGGTAGCGAGTGACTCAGCAGGGGGGGGGTAGGGTTAGGCTAGGGTAGGGTGGGTAAGGTAGGTAAGGCAGGGAGTGGAGGGAGGGAGCTCCCTCCCTCCACTCCCTCCGGGTGTCTGGGGCGGCCCCGTGTGTGTGTGTGTGTGTGTGTGTGTGTGGCGCGCCTCTCAGTCAGTCAGTGAGAGCGCGTCGCCGGGAGCAGTCGCGTTGCCCCAGTGCCAACGGGGGTCGCTGCCAACACACACACACACATACACCGCCGCTGCCAGCCAGCCAGCCCGTACCGACCACCGCTTCTCATCCCGCTGGCTCTCTCTCGTACGAAGAAGAAGAAGTGGTGCGCGCGCCCCGCGCCCTCCCCTCCTCTATTACTTCTACTCCTCCCCCATCATCATATTCCCCCCCAACTCAAGCAATCTATCTATATACATCCATGTATATACCTACATGTGTATGTATATATATATATATACATACACACTCACGCACTCTAGTCCTGCAACGCGTATCTCATTAAATTAGTATTATATTTATTTATTTATTTAAATAAAGAGAAGAAGAAGGAAAAAAGACAGAAAACCAGAGAGAAAGAGAGAGACAGAGAGAGAGAGTGAGTGTGTGAGAGAAAGAGAGACAGAGAGACATCTCAAAACTCGCTGGTTGATCTCGAGAGAGACAGCTGTTCTCCAAGTCGCCCTGAAGCCAAAGAAGAGACCACCGAGCACTCTGTCTCTCCCTATATACATATATATATATACACTATATATATATATATATACATCTGTCTCTCAGTATCTCTCTGTCTCGCAAGATACCTCAAGACTTGAGAAGACAGACCCGTCACCCACCGCTGGAAAGGTTGTGAATTTATATATGTATATATCTACTTATATGTATATATAAATTTTATATATATATATCCCTGTGAAGAGAGAGAGATATATATACATACATATATATATATATATATATACATTACGTGTGTGTACTTAAGAAGAACATTTCTCTGAGCAACACATCGACCTCTGCCTCAAACTCTATTCTACACTCCGTCATTCGCCATTGTTAAGTAAGTACTAACTTATACTTAAGTTATATATATATATATATATATATATATATATATATATATATATATATATATATATATATATATATATATATATTCTTCATATGTGCCATTAGCTCCAGTGATACTTAAGTCATATATATATATATATATATATATATATATATATATATATATATATATATATATATATATTCTTCATGTGTGCCATTAGCGCCAGTGACGTACATCTGTTCTTGGGTGGGGGGAAAGGTGAGGGGGGTAAGGAGGGGAAATCAGTGACTCTTTCTAACCCCCTCGTCTCCTTCCCCTTCCTTCCCCTCCCTTCCCCTCCCTCCTCCAGTGACAAAGAGCAGTGATTGGGAGTGTGTACAGTGAGTAGTGTGTTGCTGTGGGGAGAGGGGAAAGGGGAAAAGGGGGGGTTGGTGTTTCTTAACGAGGGGAAGGGAAAGGGGAAAGGGAAGGGGTAACGGTGGGTTGGGGAATTTTCTTCCCTCCCTCCCCTCCCCTCCCCGTGTGATTGATGCGTAGGGAGATGGGCTGTGTTACCGGACCGTCCCCGCCGGGGGGAGTGGGGTGTGGGGGGGGGGTGTGAGCGTCTTCGTCGGGGGGGGGGGGGATCTTTCGCTGTGATTGGTCTAGGGTCCAGCTGTGGTGGTCTGTGGCACCACAGTGCCAGGGGGACTGGCTAGCTGTGGTGGTCTGTGGCACCACAGTGCAAGGGGACTGGCTAGCTGTGGTCCGTGGCACCACAATGCCAGGGGACTGGCTAGCTGTGGTACGTGGCACCACAGTGCCAGGGGACTGGTTGGCTGTGGTCTGTGGCACCACAATGCCAGGGGGACTGGCGCTGTGGTACGTGGCACCACAGTGCCAGGGGGACTAGCGCTGTGGTACGTTGCACCACAGTGCCAGGGGGACTGGCTAGCTGTGGTCTGTGGCACCACAATGCCAGGGGGACTGGCTAGCTATGGTACGTGGCACCACAGTGCCAGGAGGACTGGCTAGCTGTGGTCTGTGGCACCACAGTGCCAGGGGGACTGGCTAGCTGTGGTCTGTGGCACCACAGTGCCAGGGGGACTGGCTAGCTGGTACGTGGCACCACAGTGCCAGGGGACTGGCTAACTGTGGCCTGTGGCACCACAGTGCAGGGGACTGGCTAGCTGTGGTCTGTGGCACCACAGTGCCAGGGGGACTGGCTAGCTGTGGTCTGTGGCACCACAATGCCAGGGGGACTGGCTAACTGTGGTCTGTGGCACCACAATGCCAGGGGGACTGGCTAGCTGTGGTACGTGGCACCACAGTGCAGGGGGCTGGCTAGCTGTGGTACGTGGCACCACAGTGCCAGGGGGACTGGCTAGCTGTGGTCTGTGGCACCACAATGCCAGGGGGACTAGCGCTGTGGTACGTTGCACCACAGTGCCAGGGGGACTGGCTAGCTGTGGTCTGTGGCACCACAGTGCAGGGGGCTGGCTAGCTATGGTACGTGGCACCACAGTGCCAGGGGACTGGCTAGCTGTGGTACGTGGCACCACAGTGCCAGGGGGACTGGCTAGCTGGTACGTGGCACCACAGTGCCAGGGGGATTGGCTAGCTGTGGTCTGTGGCACCACAGTGCCAGGGGGACTGGCTAGCTGTGGTCTGTGGCACAACAGTGCCAGGGGGACTGGCTAACTGTGGTCTGTGGCACCACAGTGCCAGGGGGACTGGCTAGCTGGTACGTGGCACCACGGTGCCAGGGGGACTGGCTAGCTGGTACGTGGCACCACAATGCCAGGGGACTGGCGCTGTGGTACGTGGCGCCACAATGCCAGGGGGACTGGCTAGCTGTGGTCTGTGGCACCACAGTGCCAGGGGGACTGGCTAGCTGTGGTCTGTGGCACCACAATGCCAGGGGGACTGGCTAACTGTGGTCTGTGGCACCACAGTGCCAGGGGGACTGGCTAGCTGGTAAGTGGCACCACAGTGCCAGGGGGACTGGCTAGCTGGTTCGTGGCACCACAGTGCCAGGGGGACTGGCTAACTGTGGTCTGTGGCACCACAGTGCCAGGGGGACTGGCTAGCTGGTACGTGGCACCACAGTGCCAGGGGGACTGGCTAACTGTGGTCTGTGGCACCACAGTGCCAGGGGGACGCTAGCTGGTACGTGGCACCACAGTGCCAGGGGGACTGGCTAGCTGGTACGTGGCACCACAGTGTCAGGGGGACTGGCTAGCTGGTACGTGGCACCACAGTGCCAGGGGGACTGGCTAGCTGGTCCGTGGCACCACAGTGCCAGGGGGACTGGCTAGCTATGGTACGTGGCACCACAATGCCAGTGACGCTCTTACTGGCGCAGGTTCGACTGTGGTGGGTGTCGTGGACCAGGGCTAGCTGTGGTACCAGGGCTAGCTGTGGTACCAGGGCTAGCTGTGGTACCTGGGCTAGCTGTGGTACCAGGGCTGACTTGTAGCCCCCTGGACAAGGCTACGCCAGGTACCAGGTAGGTGACTGAGTCCCCAGGTGGGCCACAACACTGCTGGGGATGGGGGAGGCCTCTCCTCCTGCCGGGGACGCAGACGGAGGCGAATGCGAGCTGAAGAAGGGGGATAGGTATCTGTGGATGTTTAGTTCCCCTGATACAGGGATGGGAGGACGTTGGAGGGGATGGGGTGGGGAAGACAGGTGAGGATAGTGGGGAGGGGAATGAGGCAACGTACGGTAGCCATCGCTAATGAAGTTTATATAGTGGAGTTTATATGAAGTTTGTATAATAAACTTCACCAGGTAGGACTGCCCTGGTCGCTTTAGAGGGAAGAGTGTTAATTGGACTTCCTTTTTAAGTGCTCGGATATATATATATATTCTTTCTTTTAAACTATTCGCCACTTCCCGCATTACCGAGGTAGCGTTTAAGAACAGAGGACTGGGCCTTTGTGGAATATCCTCACCTGGCCCCCCTCTGTTCCTTCTTTTGGAAAATTAAAAAAAAAAAAAACGAGAGGGGAGGATTTCCAGCCTCCCGCTCCCTCCCCTTTTAGTCGCCTTCTACGACACGCAGGGAATACGTGGGAAGTATTCTTAATCCCCTATCCCCAGGGATAATATATATATATATATATATATATATATATATATATATATATATATATATATATATATATATATATATATATATATATATGTGTGTGTGTGTGTGTGTGTGTGAAGGGTGTTGATTGCGTAGAGGATGACAGTGAGAGAGAGAGAGAGAGAGAGAGAGAGAGAGAGAGAGAGAGAGAGAGATGCGTAAGTCTCACATGGGATTGCTGAAATGGTTTGGACACACGGAGAGGATGAGCGAGGAGCGGCTCATTAAGACTATGCATAGTTACACGCGTCAAGGGGTGGAGGGAGGAGAACCCTTAGGGAGATAGAAAGGGTGTGTAGTGAGAAGGAACATTCAGGAGGGTGAGGGGCGTCAGCGGGATGGAAAAGGAATTGGAAAGTTGAGTATATAGAAATGATGTGATCCAGTGTACATGAAGCGGTCAGAGGAATGGAGTTGACTGAGGGAGTTGAGAAGAAACTGGCTTTGATGTTTTATAAGTGGCAGCTGAGAGTCGATGTATGCAAAACAGGACGTTTATATATATATATATATATATATATATATATATATATATATATATATATATATATATATATATATATATATATATATATATATATATATATATATATATATATATATATATATATATATATATATATATATATATATATATATATATTTGTGTTTGTGTGTGTGTGTTTAAATATGCCAGCAGATGGTCGGTGTGTGGGTGTAAGAAGATGGGTGGCCATGTCTGGGTTGGTGGTGGGGGATGGGTGGCCAAGTCTGAGGTGGTGGGGGATGGGTGGCCAAGTCTGAGGTGGTGGGGGACGGGTGGCCAAGTCTGAGGTGGTGGTGATGGTTAGGGGGATGGGTGGCCATGTCTGAGGTGGTGGTTGGGGAATGGGTAGCCATTGAGTTGGATGGGGGAAGGGGAAGGAGATGGTGCTGGTGTGGGGGAAGTGGGGGATAGAAGGGAGTATGTTGGGTTACGATGGCCTAACCATCTCCCCTCTCCTCCTCCTCCCCCATCACCTCTCCCCTTTTGGCATTCTTTCCCCTTCCTCTTCCCCCCCAAGAAACTGTAGGCCTAAGGCAGTACCACGACACTACCCCATACCATTTACCCTGGTGGAGGGGATGATGATGGTGGAGGGGCACGGACTGTCACTGCCCAAGCTGCAGTGTAAGGGCTGGGATAGGAGGGAAGAGGGGTATAGCGACAGTGACCTCCCTCCTCTTCCCCTCTCCCGTCCACCGCACACTGTTCACTGTCTTATCCCCCGAACTTACATATTGTTACTGTGTACATATGACGTGTGGGTCTGGTAGGGTTTGACATGTACCCCCAACACAGACTTACTGAGGGAGAGGAAAAAGGGGTGATGGGTGGAAGAAGAAGAAGGGCGTGATGGGTGATGGTAATCCACCATCACCACCACCACCCACCATGTACCTCTCCCCCATTCCCTTCCCTCCGCCAAGCCCTGCTCTTCCCCCATCACCTCCCACGGGGTGCGCCGTGCCGTGTGCCCCCTTCCCTGCTGTGTCAGACCTCACAGCTAGTGGGTAGCGCCCCGCCACTGCTGACACCCCCCCCCCCACCCCCCCCAACCCTGCAGTGTGTGTGTGTGTGTGTGTGTGTGTGTGTGTGTAGCATGGCCTCTCTGTGGAGGGAGGAAGGTTTTGTGTTGGGGGGGTGTCATAACGTGGAGCATCGCTCAATTCACTTTTAGGGTAGACTTTTCCTAATGTCTCACACTGGCCAGTATTGGCAGGCCTCTGGTGGCTTACAAGGTGTCCAACACCGTGGCTCAGCCACTGTGGGGGGGATGTGCCATCAACTCCCTCCCCTGGGCTCATGGGAGAACGTGAGGGCGTGGAACTGCCTTGATAGAGACATGAGACATCCCCCACCCCGCGACCATAGATTCTAATCATTGCCCCGTGTTCCTTCGTCTGACCGTCCAATCTCTTTCCCACCCCCCTAGACACCCTATGTCGTCTCATGTACCCGCATTATCTACGAGGCAGTTCGCTCTCGCTAAGTTATCAACCTTGCTTTTTGGAGCGCAGAGCGTCTGATATCATCTACACCCCGTTCTCTCTCTCACACACGAGTGAGGGCGTCCCTAACGAGGGATAACTACCTCCCTAACGACCCCACCCACGGTCACGTGATAGTCCCGCTGCCAGGTCGTGTGGAATCCCCCCCCCCCCTCACGTGTTTATATTCCAGGGGGGGGGGAAACAACGCAGTTCAAAATGGGGGTCAGTCATCGCTCATGTACATCTTCAAGACGGATATATAAACTTAAATAGCCAGGGTTCCCCAACCAGGTTCCCTGCATGTGATTTCAGTCTATAAGCAATTAAGAATGTCGCGTATATGTGCGTACAGGGTTAGGGCGTAACGTTGGTGTACGCAGTTGACGCCTGGGGGTTCGAACCCTCACCAGGAGAGAGGGGCAGGTCGGTCCGTTGTCCACGCGACCTTACGACGCCGACAAAAGCATCGCAACTTAAAAGGGAGAGTCGTGTCAACAGTGACTCCCTCCCTCCCTCCTCCTCTTCTTCCTCCTCCTTCTTCCTCTTCCTCCTCTTCCTCCTCCTCCTTCTCCTCCTCCTCACCCATCCCACCTCCCCTTGCGGAGCCTTGCTTCGTGGTGCCCTCCTTCCTTCCCTCCCTCCCTCACCCGGGGGCGTGTGGACACCACCTGCTTTGACCACGACCTCGCCACCCCCTGGGACCTGCCTCTGCGTCAGTAGCCGGACGCCCGAGAGTCTGGCGTCGCGGGTCTCGTAGGGAAGGAAGTCCGGGGTGGGTCATGCTTGCCCACATTCCCTTCTAGTTTAATGATGATGATAGTGATGATAATAATAATAATAATAATAATAATAATAATAATAATAATGATAATAATAATAATGATAATTATAATAATAATGATAATGATAATAATAATTATTATCCCTGGGGATAGGGGAGAAAGAACACTTCCCACGTATTCCCTGCGTGTCGTAGAAGGCGACTAAAAGGGAAGGGAGCGGGGGGGCTGCTGGAACTCTTCCCCTCTCGTATTTTTTAGATTTTCCAAAAGAAGGAACAGAGAAGGGGGTCATGTGAGGATATTCCCTCAAAGGCCCAGTCCTCTGTTCTTAACGCTACCTCGCGAACGCGGGAAATGGCGAATATTATGAAAGAAAGAAAATGATAATGATGATAATGATAATAATAGTAATAATAATGATAATAACAATAATAATAATAATAATAATAATAATAATAATAATGATAATAATGATAACAATACAAATGAAAATAATAATAATAATAATAGTAATGATGATAATCATTATTATATCAATGATGATCACAATCATAATGATGATAATAATTATGATAACAGATTTATTGAATAGGCTGGTAATGCAAAGAAGATATTAAAAGACGACATATATCAGGAGGAGAGGCTGTCCAAACAAGCACCAAGTATTTACACACATTATATGTTACTTAAGATGTTCATACAACGGTTGGGCCGTGGCCTTGCGGTGAACAGCCCCCGGGGGGCGGGGAAACGAGGGTTACCTGGCGGCGCGCCTGCAGGAGGCGCGGACGGTGCCACGGGTTCGAACCCCGTACCGTAGGAGGAGGACCCACACGTGATGGAGAGAGAGAGAGAGAGAGAGAGAGAGAGAGAGAGAGAGAGAGAGAGAGAGCGCTGCGTCTATTGGATGAAGTGCCATGCGAGCGACGGGCAGCCGAGAATGATCTTGGACGGCCTTGTTTGGACGTTTTCTAGTAGACCCACGATGTGTGTGTGTGTGTGTATAGGGGGGAGGAGGACAAGGCTGTGGGGGGGGGTATTGGGGAGGGGGGGTAGTATAGATGGGAACTGGGAATGATTGATATTGTGTTGGTAGATGTTATTAGAGGTCAAATTACTTTAGGAAGGAAGAAAGGAAGGAAGGGGTATGGAGGGGGATGATAATGATAATGGTGTAGGGGTCTGTATAGATGGAGAGTGAGGTGATGGTGTTCGCGCGTTGCTCCCAGCTTGCCATGCAGACCCACGCGCCCTGCTGAGTGCTGCAGCGCAAAGGTGTTACAGAAGTTACAAAAAAAAAAAAGGGGAGGGAAGGGGGTGGTGTTCATTCTAGTACACACACCCCCTTTCCACAACCCTAGTGACCCAGTGACGAGCGTAACACGAGGTGTCGCCATGATGGTTGTCACAACAAGTGAAGACACACAGTTGGACTCGACTGTGTGTGTGTGTGTGTGTGATGCGGAAATACACCGTGCGACTTTCCCCCTCAAAATGGTCAGGCATCGAACCCGTACACGGTGCGACTTTCCCTGAAATGGTCAGGCATCGAACCGGTAACCATAAAGTGGTGTTTCGCGGACCACAACTGTTTATACCTGTGGCTTGAAGGTGTGTGTGTGTGTGTGTCCATATCACTAGCCACACCTAAGGGAACTGGTTCCATAGCCTAGCTGTACCATAGCCTAGCTGTACCATAGCCTAGCTGTACCATAGCCTAGCTGCACCATAGCCTAGCTGTACCATAGCCTAGCTGCACCATAGCCTAGCTGTACCATAGCCTAGCTGTACCATAGCCTAGCTGTACCATAGCCCAGCTGTACCATAGCCTAGCTGTGCCATAGCCTAGCTGTACCATAGCCTAGCTGTACCATAATCCCAGCCGTACCATAGCCTAGCTGTACCATAGCCTAGCCGTACCATAGCCTAGCCGTACCATAGCCTAGCTGTACCATAGCCCAGCAGTACCATAGCCTAGCCGTACCATAGCCTAGCCGTACCATAGCCTAGCTGTACCATAGCCCAGCAGTACCATAGCCTAGCTGTACCATAGCCCAGCTGTACCATAGCCCAGCTGTACCATAGCCTAGCTGTACCATAGCCTAGCCGTACCATAGCCTAGCAGTACCATAGCCCAGCTGTACCATAGCCTAGCTGTACCATAGCCCAGCCGTACCATAGCCTAGCCGTAATTGTAGCACTGACAACATGTCTT
>NC_092230.1:43276234-43303734 GCF_036320965.1 Panulirus ornatus
ATCTCCTCCCGAGAGAGAGATCCCTCGGCCCCTGGTTGCAGTTCGCCGCTGGTGGTGCGACCTGCAATCCTTGGGGGGGGGGGGGCATTCGTACCCTCCCCCCCCATCCCTCACCCCCCCCATCCCATCCCTCCACCTGCCGATCACGTATGCAAATTAACGCTGTTTCCTGATGGATTTATACTACCCCCCCCCCCTCCACTCCACTCTCCCCCCCCCACTCTCTCTCCACACTCCCCCCCCCACGCCCCCTTGTCTGTTACAGATAGAAAATGGGGGAAGGGGGAGGTGGTTGGTGACTGATAGGGAGGGGGGAGGGAGGGGGTTGCGATGGATTTAGGGAGAGAGAGAGAGAGAGAGAGAGAGAGAGAGAGAGAGAGAGAGAGAGAGAGAGAGAGAGTGTGGGGGGGGTTGGTAGTAATGTGAATGTTGTGGGGGTATGATGTGTGTGTGTGTGGGGGGGGGTGGTTGTGGATGTATAATACTTAGAGGAGGTAAAGGAAGGTGGAGGTGGAGGTGGAGGTGGAGGTGGAGGTGGAGGGGGTATCGAACCGGGGTGTAATAGAATCACAGGAATGGTCAGTGCCCCCCCCCCTCTCCCGACCCCCCCCTCCACAATGGGAGGGGAGACACTTCTATACCACAGTGACACTCTCCCCTCCTCTCCCTCCTCCCCTCCATTACCCAGACCTGTCCACCACACATCTTATTTTGGCTCTTCCCACCACACACACCACACACCACACCACACCACACACACCACACCACACCACACCACACACACCACACCACACCCACACACCACACACACCACACACACCACACACACCACACACACCACACCACACCCACACACCACACACACCACACACACCACACCACACCACACACACCACACCACACCCACACACCACACCACACTTCACACCACACCACACACACCACACACACCACACTTCACACCACACCACACACACCACACCAAAACACACACACTACACCACACACCACGCCATACACACCACATCACACCACACCACACCACACCAAACTCCACACCACACCACACCACACCAAACTCCACACCACACCACACCACACACACCACACCACACCACACCATACTCCACACCACACCACACCACACCACACCACACACACCACACCACACCACACCATACCATACACCACACCACACCACACCACACCACACCATACACCACACCACACCATACACCACACCACACCATACACCACACACACTACACCACACCACACCACACACCTTACCATACACCACACCACACCACACACCTTACCATACACCACACCACACCACACACCTTACCATACACCACACCACACCACACACCTTACCATACACCACACCACACCACACACCATTTTCTCTCAGGGGGACAAGTTTTATGTACTGGCCCCTTCCCCTTCCCCTTCCCCTTCCCATCACCCCCCTTCCTTCCTCCAGGTCCGTGTATATTTTCTCCTCGGCGACATTATATTTTTTTCTTATTTTTTTATAGTCGGTATCCGGCAAAAAATTGTATTTTCTCCAATGCAAAAAAAGAAAGGGGAAATTTCGAATGCAAGGAGGGGGGGAGGTGGGGGATGGGGGGATGATGATGATGGGGGGTGTGGTATGGTGTTAGGTCGTACTAGGAGGGGGAGGGGAAGGGAAGGGGGAAGGGAGGGATTGAGGGAGGGGGGTGGTGTGTGATGGGAAGGGGGAAGGGAAGGGAAGGGAGGGATTGAGGGAGAGGGGGGTGGTGTGTGATGGGAAGGGGGGGAAGGGAAGGGAAGGGAGGGATTGAGGAGGGAGGGGGGTGGTGTGTGATGGGAAGGGGGAAGGGAAGGGAGGGATTGAGGGAGAGGGGGATGGTGTGTGATGGGAAGGGGGAAGGGAAGGGAGGGATTGAGGGAGGGGGGGGTGGTGTGTGATGGGAAGGGAGGAGGGAGGGAGGGGTAAGAGGAGGAGGAGAAGAAGGAGGAGGGAGGGGAAGGGGGTTTCGTCATCGTCTTCTGGTCGGTTATTCAACGACAGGTCGTCCGACCGCGGGGGGGGGGGGAGGCCCATCCGACGCCATCTTGGCTGTACGTCGTACGCCTTGCCTGCGGCAATTTTGCCGACACCTGTTGACCCAGGGAGGCTGACGACACCAGACCACCCCCCACCCTACCCCCCCCCGCCCCCCATCACTACCCCCCCATACCAACTTGTTGAACCCTCATCCTCCTCCTCTTCCCTTCCCTTCCCATCCCCTTCCCCTTCCCCTTCCCTTCCCTTCCCTCCCACAAACCCCCCCTCCCTCCCTTCACATTACGTAGGAAAAAATGAAGTGTACAATGAGGGGAGGTCATGAGTTCACTATTTTGAACGTTCCCGAGAGAGTTCAACGTTGAACGCTTACGCTATGTTGGAGCGTCAAGTTCCACTACTGAAGGTGTTGTGAACAGAGTAGTGAACTTGACAGTAAGTTCGGGAGCGTAAGGGTCCCTCAGTAGAGTTCTAAAGTTCATTCTTGAACTGTCTTAATTAAGTTCAATATTGAACGAACAGATTTTAGAACGTCGTAATTGAGCTTTGTAAGATTGGTGTTTTCTAATATATATATATATATATATATAGTGAAAAGAGAAGAGGTGGTGAAAGCCTTACGTAGGATTGAGTGTGGCAAGGCAGCTGGAGTTGAATTTGTGTACGAGTAGGAAGAGAGGAGAGTGAATGGTTCCATCTGAAGGATGGTCCTCGGCTGAGGTGTGTGATGTCACCATGGTTGTTTGATTTGTTAATAGATGAGTTGGTGAAGGAGATAAAAGCGAAAGCCTTGGACAGAGGGGCGAGTATACAGTCTGTATAGTATGAGAGGGTATGGGAAGTGAGTCAGTTTTTATGTGCTGATGATACAGCGCTGGTGGCAGATTCAACAAGGTCGTGACTGAGTTTGGAAGGATGTGCGAAAGGAGGAAAGTTGAGAGTAGATGTGTATAAAAGCAAAGTTATCAGGTTTAGCTGGGGTTTGAGTTTGAATGGAGAAAAATTGGAGAATATGAAATATTTTAGATACCTGGGAGTGGACAATGCAGCGAATGGAACCATGGATGTGAGTCATAGGGTGGGTAAGGGGGCTAAAGTTCTGGGAGCACTGAAAAATGTGCTGAGAGTGATGTCGTTGTCTTGAAGGGTAGAAATGGGTATGTTTCAAGGTATGGTAGTCCCAACATTATTATTGTATGGATGCAGGGCGTGGGCTATAGGTAAGGCAGTGCGGAGGAGGGTGGACGTGTGGGAAATGAAATGTTTGAGGACAGCATGAGCTGAAGAGGTTGTGCTAAAATGGTTTGGACATAGGAAGAGAATTAGTGAGGAAAGGTTGACAAAGGGTATATATGTGCGTCAGAGGTGGAAGGAACAGATGGAAAGGGGGAGACCAAATTGGAGATGGAAGGATGGAGTGAAATTTGATTTTGAACGATCGGGGTCTGGACATCCAAGGGGTTGTGGGGGGGTGGGGGGTCTGATGGTCGTGCAAGGGACAGAGTGAATTGGAACGATAGGGTGTACAGGGGTCGACGTGCTGTCATTGTACTGAACCAGGGCATGTGGAGCGTCCGGATAATGGATATGAGCGGATATGGCCCTTCTTCATGTTTCGTGGCGCTACCTGGGTAACGCGAGAATAGGCGATCCACTATAAAAAAGATATGTATGTATATTTATTTTCATATATATATATATATATATATATATATATATATATATATATATATATATATATATATATATATGAGGGTGGGGCTTGGACATGCAGGAAGGTGTGGGATGTGCACGGGATAGAGCGATTTGGAGCGATGTGGTATACAGGGTACGACGTGCGATCAGTAGGCTGAACCAGGGCAGGTCAAGGGGTCGGGGAGAGACCATGGAAAGCTCTGTGGGGACTGGTTGTGGAGGAGGGTCACTGACCTCTGTGTACATCATAGATGACAGCAAGAGTCGAGGATGTGAGGGAGTGAGTCTGTTCCCTGGCGCTACCTCGCTGGCGAGGGAAACGGCGAACATGTAGGAAAGTAGACCAATAAATGAATTTTTAAGTCATATATATATATATATATATATATATATATATATATATATATATATATATATATATATAAAAGGAAAATAATCTACCACAGCAAAAATAATTCGATGACGTAACGCATGTTATGTATATTACAACCCTCCCTCCCTCCCTCCCTCCCTGGGAACCCCGAGCACTGAATGGGCTCTCCTGTGGCTTCAAGGCTGCGCTACTTGAGTAGCAGGGAAGTGAGGGACTCCTTCTTGGGGAGTGAGAGAGAGGCTTGGCGGCGGGAGAAACCCTACTCCCGCCATAGATGACTTTTTAAAAACTTGCAATATTTACCCGCTCGCAGGCGGAATCCAGGAACCCCTATATATATATATATATATATATATATATATATATATATATATATATATATATATATATATATATATATATACATCGGATTTATTTTATTTTTTTCGGGAAGGAAATGTTTGGGGGGAAAAAATGTGAGGTAGAGGCCATGAAAAATGGCTACGTCTTATATTTTGTTACTTCAAAAGATTGCCACAGGATTGCTTCTCATTGGGTGGTACTTTCAGCAGGTGAACCAATCAATACTCCCCTTTACCTGATAACGCCGACGTCATCGGGAGGCCCAGGCTTTTCATTGGCTAGCGGTGGGAGTTGCCACGATCCTCCATTTGCCGAGATTTCATTCATAATTTTTTTAGTATATATCTTTTTTATCTGTACAAATAAAGCCGCGCGTTTACTTTCAAGTCATTTCATAAAGCTGTACTTCGAATACGTTTTAAGAAAGGCGCGTCAATTTTCTTTTTTCTTAGACATTCAAAAGAGGTGGTGGATTGCCGCCAGTTTGTGTGTATTTACAGAGGGAAAATTTTATCGAATGGGTTACCCTAGAGAGAGAGAGAGAGAGAGAGAGAGAGAGAGAGAGAGAGAGAGAGAGAGAGAGAGAGAGACTGGTGTATGGTTAGGTCAGGTCAGGTCAGCCGCTGTGAGACGCTATATATATATATATATATCCTTAGGTGTACAGCTGTTTGCGCACACTGCTCTTCTCTGTGTCTGCTGGACATGATGCTGCTTCTAAATCCTCCCGTTTTCTCTTCTGCTTCTGCTCCTCCTTCTGCTACTCCTCCCGTCTCTTGCTGGTGGTGGGAGGTACTGTCACCACCGCTGCTGCTGCCGGCCTAATGATTTTCCCGTAGCGCATGAAAGGGGCCTCCGTGAGCGACGACTACAGATGAGAAATATCTTTTTTTTCTTTTTTTACCTCCATTCTCCACCTCTCTCTCTCTCTCTCTCTCTCTCTCTCTCTCTCTCTCTCTCTCTCTCTCTGACGTCGTCCAAACCCCTACGTCGTCATTTAGAGACATTATTAATTATTCCCCTGCCATGATAAGACAGGAGAAGTGTTGTAAAGGGAAAGGGGAAGGAGGAGGGAAGGGTGGAATGGAAGGGAAGGAGGAGGGAAGGGTGGAAAGGGGGGAAAACAGGGACATTCCACAGGTTGATCGGGAGAGACGGTTGTTGTGTGACGTCGGCTGTCGCCCCCCGCCGCCGCTGCCGTGTATTATTGGAACCCCGTGAGGCGGGAGCTTGAATTTCTTCCCCGATCGCCATGTTCTTGATAAAAAAAAAAAATGATTAAATAACTTGTTTGTGTATTTTCACCTTCGTATTTGATGATGATTTTTATAACATAATAATGATAATAATAATTGTAATAATAATAATAATTCCGATGAACTGGTTTTTTTTTATTTTCTCTATAATTGAGCTTTTCATTCAAGCCAATGGTATATATCTTTATATTCATTTATTAATTGTCATTATTAATATATATATATATATATATATATATATATATATATATATATATATATATATATATATATATATATAAAGATAATCTTGTCAACACCTCTTCATGAGAGCGAGGTACACCATGTTGGAAATGGGGGGGGTGGGCGGGAAAGGGGAAGGGGAATGGGTGGAAAGGGGAAGGGGAATGGGGGGAAAGGGGAAGGGGAATGGGGGGAAGGGGAATGGGAAGGCCAGGGAGGCAGGAGGTGCTTGCTTGCGTCTGTGACCTTCAGTTCGGCTCCCTGAGCAGGCCACCTTTAATGCCGACTCTAGAGAGAGAGAGAGAGAGAGAGAGAGAGAGAGAGAGAGAGAGAGAGGGAGGGAGGGAGGGAGCTTCACGCCCCGTTCCCTCCTCCTCCTCCTCTTCCTCCCGTTCCCTCTCTACCTGGCCAGGTCTCCTCCTGGTGACTTGGCCTGGTGACCAGGCACCTGCTTTACTTCTCTCTCTCTCTCTCTCTCTCTCTCTCTCTCTCTCTCTCTCTCTCTCTCTCTCTCTCTCTCTCCTCCCCCTTGTGTGGTGTACGGGGTTCTGGAGGGGGTGGGGAGAGGGGGTGTTAGAGGGGAGAAGAAAAAGGGGGAGTAAATGTAGGGTAAACGGGGAGAGAGAGAGAGAGAGAGAGAGAGAGAGAGAGAGAGAGAGAGAGAGTGTGTGTTAAGGCCCCCCTGGGTTACTGGTAGTTCACCTCCGATGCTGGCGGGGCTTCGACCAGGTCAGCTTTAAGAGAGAGAGAGAGAGAGAGAGACACCAAACTTCGCACCCTGGACAATCTCTCTCTCTCTCTCTCTCTCTCTCTCTCTCTCTCTCTCTCTCTCTAATTCCTCTGATTCTCTCTCGTCATGGCACTTCTGCTGCTGCTGCTCCATGTTGACTGCTGCCGTGTGCGTCAGGCTGATATGGGGGGGGGGGGGGAGAGGTGGTGGTTGGTGGGGGGGGAGAGACATATACCTAACCGACCCCCCACCCCTCCACCTCCTTCTCCCCCCTCCCCCTCCCCTCCTCCACCCCCCTTCTCTCTCTCTCTCTCTCTCTCTCTCTCTCTCTCTCTCTCTCTCTCTCTCTCTCTCTCTCTCTCTCTATCTATCTATCTATCTATATCTATCTATCCCGCTCGCAGCTCTCTCTCTCTCTCTCTCTCTCTCTCTCTCTCTCTCTCTCTCTCTCTATCTATCTATCTATCTATCTCTCCCGCTCGCAGCTCTCTCTCTCTCTCTCTCTCTCTCTCTCTCTCTCTCTCTATCTCTGTCTATCTATCTATCTATCTATCTATCTATCTATCCCGCTCGCAGCACTCTCTCTCTCTCTCTCTCTCTCTCTCTCTCTCTCTATCTATCTATCTATCTATCTATCTATCTATCTGGCAGCTGTGTGCTTGCTGTGGGTGTCGGTAAATACAGAGGGCGAGGTGTGTTTGTGTGTTTGTTTTCCCTCACGCGTCGCGAAGGTGGTGTTGGTGGATGGCGTGTGGGTCGCCAGCTGGTAGGGGTTGACCGTGTTTGTGTGCTGTAGCCAGGTGGTGGTGCATTGACGCACGACAGGTGGCGGGGCATTGACGCGTGGCAGATCATTGCTTGACGCAAGACAGGTAGGTGGTGGCATTGACGCATGACAGGTGGCGCTTTGACGCATGGCAGGTGGTGCATTGGTGCTTGACAGGTGGTGCTTTGACGCATGGCAGGTGGTGCATTGACGCATGACAGGTGGTGCATCGACGCATGACAGGTGGTGCATTGATGCTTGACAGGTGGTGCTTTGACGCAAAACAGGTGGTGCACTGACGTATGACAGGTGGTATAGATCCTTATTGTCAGGTGGCAGATCCTACAGTACCGCAGATGTAATGGTCAGGTGGTGCAGCTGTCAGGTGCCGTGCCAGCTGGTGTGAGGTGTGGCCAGCTGGGGAGGTGTGGCCAGCTGGGGATGAGGTCATGACAGGTGGGGCACAATGGTGGGCTGCTGTCATAGCAGGTCGAGGTGGGGGAAAGTGGTGGTTGAGGTGGGGGAAAGTGGTGGTTGAGGTGGGGGAAAGTGGTGGTTGAGGTGGGGGAAAGTGGTGGTTGAGGTGGGGGAAAGTGGTGGTTGAGGTGGGGGAAAGTGGTGGTTGAGGTGGGGAAAGTGGTGGTTGAGGTGGGGGAAAGTGGTGGTTGAGGTGGGGGTATGATGGTTGAGGTGAGGGAAAATGGTGGTTGGGGTGGGGGAATATGTGGTTGGGGTGAGGGAAAATGGTGGTTGGGGTGGGGGAATATGTGGTTGGGGTGGGGGAAAGCGGTGGTTCGGGTGGGGGAAAATGATTGTTGTTGTGGGGAAAATGGTGGTTGGGGTGGGAGAAATGGTGGTTGGGGTGGGGGAAATGGTTGTTGTTGTGGGGAAAATGGTGGTTGGGGTGGGAGAAATGGTGGTTGGGGTGGGGGAAATGGTTGTTGTTGTGGGGAAAATGGTGGTTGGGGTGGGAGAAATGGTGGTTGGGGTGGGGGAAATGGGGTGTTTGGGGTGGGGGAAAGTGGTGGTAGTTGGGGTGAGGGGGGGAAAATGGTAGTTAAGAGTGTGTCGGGGTCGTGGGGGAAGGGGAAGGGGAAGGGGTGGTTGTTAGGGAGGGGAGGGGAGGGGAGGGGAAAAGTGGTGGCCGTGTGGAGGTGTGTTGATGTGGGGGGGGTAGGGTATGAGGGTAGTGACGTCAGAGGTGTCCAGGTTGGCGGCAGATGTGTTTTATAAATGGGTTGTGCCGGGAGGGGGGGGGAAGAGGGGAAGTGAGGGGAAGGGAGGGAGGGAGGGGAGGACGTCAAATGTTCATGTCTGACGTCACGGGTCGCTGTCACTTGAATAAAGGAAGCGGCATAGGCTGGCTCTCTCTCTCTCTCTCTCTCTCTCTCTCTCTCTCTCTCTCTCTCTCTCTCTCTCTCTCTCTCTCTCTCTCACCTGCCAACCGTGTGGTTGGTGTCAGTGCCTTCCCTCTCCTCCCCCTCCCCCTCCCCCCCACAACCGGTTGGTTGGTTGGTAGTGTTGGCTGGGTTCTATACGCACACACACACACACGCACACGCACGTGCACGCACGTCTCCTGGCCACCTCTCTCTCTCTGGCCACGTTGGTGGTGGCCAAGCATCATGATTGGCCACATCCCCCTCCTCCTCTCCCCCTCCTCCTCCTCCCCTCCCCCTCCCTTCCCCCCTCCCCCCTTCCCCCTCCCTACCTTTCCTCCCCTCCCCACACGTGGACAGAAGCATGCCTCCCCTCCCCCCCTCCCACTTTCCTCCCCCTCTCCCCCTTTCCTCCCCTCTTATTCTCTTTAGGTCTCCCCTCTCCCCCCCCCTCTCCCCTTGCTGCTTCGTGGGCAGGTGGTCTCACCCCCCCCCCACAATCCCCAGGTGAGATTGGGGGGGGAAGGGAAGGGGGGTAGAGGAGGCAGGTAACCCCTCTCTCTCTCTCTCTCTCTCTCTCTCTCTCTCTCTCTCTCTCTCTCAGGTGGAGGTGGTGGCGTTGGGAGAGCGAGGAAACTAGGTCAGGGCCATGGAAACCCCCCCCCCCCCCGGGTGGCCTCCTCTCCTCTCCCCCTCCTCTCTCTCTCTCTCTCTCTCTCTCTCTCTCTCTCTCTCTCTCTCTCTCTCTCTCTCTCTGACAGACACACAGACCCTCTCTCTGTTCACACTCTCCCCTCTCTCACCCTCCCCCCCTCTCTCACACTCCCCCCCCCCTTCTCTCACACTCTCTTCCCTCTCACCCTCACCCTCCCTTCCCTCTCCCCCCCACCCTCCCCCCTCTCTCACACTCTCCCCTCTCTCTCTCACACTCTCCCCTCTCTCACCCTCCCCCCCTCTCTCACACTCACACTCTCCCCCTCTCACCCTCTCCCTCCCTCTCCCCCACCCCACCTCACCTGTCAGAGCGGCGGGTGGCCAAGGTGGGCCACATGCATGTGGCCATCAGCCTGGACTCTGGGTGAACGTGGCCCGGTGGTCATACCCCCCCTCCCCCCCTCACCTGTGGCCCAGGAGCCACTCTACGCCTCCCAAAGCGTTCCCGAATTGCGCTTTTTTTTTTTCTTCTATACGCATAACGTTATGCGTAAGAAATCAGCTGTCTCGGCGTATTCAGTCGTTGGAAATAATTCGTCTCCATTGGCGTATGAAATCACATGTTTCAGTTTTCTCATGAAATTAATTATCTCTGCGTAAGATAAAAAAAAAAAAAAAATTGTCTCCATTTGCGTAGGAGATCGATCGTCTCGATTTGCGTAAGACGTCAATTGTTTGGATTTGCGTAAGGCATCGATTTTGCCGAATTGCGTAAGTTGTCCCGATTTGCGTAAGACATCAATTGTAGTGATATTAATGATTCGTCCTTCTATCTCAGAGAGAGAGACAGAGACAGAGAGAGAGAGAGAGAGAGAGAGAGAGAGAGAGAGAGACAGAGACAGAGAGAGAGAGAGAGAGAGAGAGACAGAGAGAGAGAGAGAGAGAGAGAGAGACTGCTAACATCTTGTATATCATTCCCAGTGTTATCGTAATTATCGTAACGTATAAATGATATATATATATATATATATATATATATATATATATATATATATATATATATATATATATATATATACATATATATATATATTACAGGCCGATGGTGGTCGATAGGATTTTCGATGGTGTTAGATAGGGATCCCGATGGTGGTAGATAGGGATCCAGATGGTGGTAGATAGGGTTGCCGATGGTGGTAGATAGGGATCCAGATGGTGGTAGATAGGGATCCAGATGGTGGTAGATAGGGTTGCCGATGGTGGTAGATAGGGATCCAGATGGTGGTAGATAGGGTTCCCAATGGTGGTAGATAGGGATCCCAATGGTGGTAGATAGGGTTCCCAATGGTGGTAGATAGGGTTCCCAATGGTGGTAGATAGGGATCCCAATGGTGGTAGATAGGGTTCCCAATGGTGGTAGATAGGGTTGCCGATGGTGGTAGATAGGGTTCCTAATGGTGGTAGATAGGGATCCCAATGGTGGTAGATAGGGTTCCCAATGGTGGTAGATAGGGTTCCCAATGGTGGTAGATAGGGATCCCAATGGTGGTAGATAGGGATCCCAATGGTGGTAGATAGGGTTCCCAATGGTGGTAGATAGGGTTCCCAATGGTGGTAGATAGGGATCCCAATGGTGGTAGATAGGGATCCCAATGGTGGTAGATAGGGTTCCCAATGATGGTAGATAGGGATCCCAATGGTGGTAGATAGGGTTCCCAATGGTGGTAGATAGGGTTCCCAATGGTGGTAGATAGGGATCCCAATGGTGGTAGATAGGGATCCCAATGGTGGTAGATAGGGTTCCCAATGGTGGTAGATAGGGTTGCCGATGGTGGTAGATAGGGATCCAGATGGTGGTAGATAGGGATGCCAATTGTGGTAGATAGGGATGCCGATTGTGGTAGATAGGGTTCCCGATGGTGGTAGATAGGGTTCCCGATGGTGGTAGATAGGGATCCAGATGGTGGTAGATAGGGATGCCGATTGTGGTAGATAGGGATGCCGATTGTGGTAGATAGGGTTCCCGATGGTGGTAGATAGGGTTCCCGATGGTGGTAGATAGGGATCCTGATGGTGGTAGATAGGGTTCCCGATGGTGGTAGATAGGGTTCCTGATGGTGGTAGATAGGGTTCCCGATGGTGGTAGATAGGGATCCTGATGGTGGTAGATAGGGTTCTTAATGGCGGCCCTATCACTCGAGGGGTCGTACCCCTTTGTGCTATAGGGGGGTCGTCGTGTGGTATAGTCTCGATCGAAATGGAAAGAGAATATATATATATATATATATATATATATATATATATATATAAGGACGCCTCGAGCTGCTTAAGAACACACGGAGGAAATATCCGATTTTAATCAAAATCCCTCCCTGTTGGCCAGACCTCGCCTGTTGCTTAATCCCTCCCTGTTGGCCAGACCTCGCCTGTTGCTTGATCCCTCCCTGTTGGCCAGACCTCGCCTGTTGCTTAATCCCTCCCTGTTGGCCAGACCTCGCCTGTTGCTTGATCCCTCCCTGTTGGCCAGACCTCGCCTGTTGCTTGATCCCTCCCTGTTGGCCAGACCTCGCCTGTTGCTTAATCCCTCCCTGTTGGCCAGACCTCGCCTGTTGCTTGATCCCTCCCTGTTGGCCAGACCTCGCCTGTTGCTTAATCCCTCCCTGTTGGCCAGACCTCGCCTGTTGCTTGATCCCTCCCTGTTGGCCAGACCTCGCCTGTTGCTTGATCCCTCCCTGTTGGCCAGACCTCGCCTGTTGCTTAATCCCTCCCTGTTGGCCAGACCTCGCCTGTTGCTTGATCCCTCCCTGTTGGCCAGACCTCGCCTGTTGCTTAATCCTTCCCTGTTGGCCAGATCTCGCCTGTTGCTTAATCCCTCCCTGTTGGCTGGGCTTCACCTGTTGTTTAATCCCTCCCTGTTGGCCAGACCTCGCCTGTTGCTTAATCCCTCCCTGTTGACCTGACCTCGCCTGATGCTTAATCCCTCCCTGTTGGCCAGACTTCGCCTGTTGCTCATCCCTCCCTGTTGGGAGCAAGGTATAGCACAGGGGAAAGATGATATAGCAAGGTATAGCACAGGGGAAAGATGATATAGCAAGGTATAGCACGGTGGAACACCGCATAGCAAGATATAGCACGTGATAACTACGCTCAGCAAGGCATAGCACATAGGAGCAACGTATAGCAAGGCATAGCACATAGGAGCAACGTATAGCAAGGCATAGCACATAGGAGCAACGTATAGCAAAGCGTACCACATAAGAACAACGTATAGCAAGGTATATAGCACGAAAGAACAAACACACTACCAAGGTATAGCATAGTGAAAGAGCGTATAGCAAGGTATAGCAAGCACTCAAGGAACATCACAATTGGAAGAGGGGAGGGAGGAGGAGGAGGGAGGTAGGTCACTGCAACGGGGTTGTGGCTGTGGGAGGGAGGGGGAGAGGAAGGGACGGAGAGGGGGGATGGGAGGGGGGATATACCCCTTCCCCATTCCCCACCCCCCCTACCCACCCCCCCCTCCAGTCAACATGCAAATTCAAAAAAACGCAAATGAATCCAATTTAGGGAACAGGGGGGGGGGGGGAGGGAGGAGGGGGTGGTGGTTTTACGGGGGAGGGGGGCTTACTGGGGTAGGGGGGAGGGGGTGGGGTAGGAGGAGGAGGAGGAGGGTCGTCTGTCTAATGACGGGTGGAGTTAGGGAGGGAGGGGGGGAGAAGGAAAGAGGAGGAGGGAAGGAGGAGGGGGGGAGGGGGGAGAAGGAAGGAGGGAGGGAGGGTGGAGAAGGAAGGAGGGAGGGAGGGGGAGAAAAGAAGGAAGGAGGGAGGGAGGGAAGGGGAGAAGGAAGGAGGGAGGGAGGGTGGAGAAGGAAGGAGGGAGGGGGGAGAAAAGAAGGAAGGAGGGAGGGAGGGAGGGGGAGAAGGAAGGAGGAGGAGGGAAGGAAGGAGGAGGAGGGAAGGGGGGAGGAAGGAAAGGGGAGGAGGAAGGAGGAGGAGGGAAGGGGAGAAGGAAGGAGGGGGGAGAGAAGAAGGAAGGAGGGAGGGAGGGTGGAGAAGGAAAGAGGAGGGAGGGAGGGAAGGGGAGGGAGGGGTCTGGTTACGTGAGCAGGGCAGGGGCGAATGTGGGTCAGAGAATCTCTTGGCGGCAAGACGCATAGCAAAATGGCCTCAGATGCCACACACACACAGACACACACACACACACACACACACACACACACCCTCCTGTCTGTGCTACATGTCTGTCTGTGTCTGTCTGTCTGTGAGTTAGCGTCTGGTCATGGCTGTGGGAGACGGTGTTTGGGGTAGGGGGGGAGGGGGAGGGGGGGTTGGTGGCCTAGACGGTACGACACCTGGGGGGGGGGAACGCCGGTACGACACCTGGTGGGGGGGGACGACGGTACGACACCTGGGGGGGACGACGGTACGACACTTGGGGGGACGACGGTACGACACCCTGGGGGGGAACGACGGTACGACACCTGGGGGGGCGGGGACGACGGTACGACACCTGGGGGGGAACGCCGGTACGACACCTGGGGGGACGACGGTGCGACACCTGGGGGAACGACGGTACGACACCTGGGGGGAACGACGGTACGACACCTGGGGGGGAACGACGGTGCGACACCTGGGGGGAACGACGGTACGACACCTGGGGGGACGACGGTACGACACCTGGGGGGGAACGACGGTACGACACCTGGGGGGGGACGACGGTACGACACCTGGGGGACGACGGTGCGACACCTGGGGGAACGACGGTACGACACCTGGGGGGAACGACGGTACGACACCTGGGGGGGAACGACGGTGCGACACCTGGGGGGAACGACGGTACGACACCTGGGGGGACGACGGTACGACACCTGGGGGGGAACGACGGTACGACACCTGGGGGGGGACGACGGTACGACACCTGGGGGGACGACGGTACGACAACTGGGGGGACGACGGTACGACACCTGGGGGGGACGACGGTACGACACCTGGGGGGGACGACGGTACGACACCTGGGGGGACGACGGTACGACACCTAGGGGGACGACGGTACGACACCTAGGGGGAACGACGACGGTACGACACCTGGGGGGACGACGGTACGACACCTGGGGGGGGACGACGGTACGACACCTGGGGGAACGACGGTACGACACCTGGGGGGGACGACGGTACGACACCTGGGGGGGACGACGGTACGACACCTGGGGGGACGACGGTACGACAACTGTGCGGGACCACGGAACGACACCTGGGGGGGACGACGGTACGACACCTGGGGGGACGACGGTACGACACCTGGGGGGGACGACGGTGCGACACCTGGGGGGGCGGGGACGACGGTACGACACCTGGGGGGAACGACGATACGACATCTGGGGGCGGAACGACGGTACGACACCTGGGGGGGGGACGACGGTACGACACCTGGGGGGGGACGACGGTCTGGCCTTTGACCCGACCCGTAAGTTGCTAAAGGCCGGGTCATCGTATCCAAGGGTCGTACTGTCGTGCTCAAGGGTCGTATACCGTCGTGCTCAAGGGTCGTATACCGTCGTGCTCAAGGGTCGTATACCGTCGTGCTCAAGGGTCGTATACCGTCGTGCTCAAAGTATCCAAGAATTACTTATCCCACCGATTTATATATATATATATATATATATATATATATATATATATATATATATATATATATATATATATATATATATATATATCCATTTCCTGGGCTGCTGTCGATTTCCGGTGTACTCATTTGGGTTTAAATGCCTCGCGTGTCAGGGGGAGAGAGAGAGAGAGAGAGAGAGAGAGAGAGAGAGAGAGAGAGAGAGACGGAGAGAGAGAGAGAGAGAGAGAGAGAGAGAGAGAGAGAGAGAGAGAGAGAGAGAGAGACAATTAAGGAGACGAGCAGACATGATGTGATGTGAGCAGGCAGGCAAGCAGGACCACTCACACCCTCCTCTCCCCTCCCTGCTTGAAGCAGACGGACCATCAAACTCCCCCTCCCCTCCCCTCCCCTCCAATCCCCCCCTCTTCCCCTCTTTTTTTTTGAGGGAGGGGGAACACCGGGGCAGTCCGAAAGCCTCGTAGAACAGAACAAGAACAGAGAACAGAACACCGTGGAAGAAGAACACCTGGGTTGATTGAACACTGTGTAGAGGGAGGGGAAGAGAGGGAGGGGAAGAGAGGGAGGGGAAGGTTAGATTGGGGTGGGGGGGAGTAAGAGAGTCATTTAAAGTTTCGTGTCATATTCTCTCTCTCTCTCTCTCTCTCTCTCTCTCTCTCTCTCTCTCTCTCTCTCTCTCTCTCTCTCTCTCTATACACGTCCCCCCCTCCCCTCCCCTCTTCCATCCCTCTATCCCACAGGCACCTCTCTATCCTCGGGGGCCCATCCTTCCCCCCTCCCCCTCCTCCCCTCTTCTTCCCCCTTTCCCTCCCCCCCAGCCAGCTGCCCAAATGCACCCCTCTCCTCCCCCCCTCCACTCCCCCCTCCCCCCTCCCTCCTGCGGGCCAGGCTGGTGGCTGGTTTGCCGACCGGGGTCGGGTTGTGGTTGTGGATGTGGTGTTGGTTGTGGTTGTGGTGGTGGTAGTGGTGGTGGGTACTACTGACTGGTTGTAGTGGTAGGGGGGTTGTTGGGGTTGTGGTGGGGGGTTGATTGTGGTGGTGGGGACTGACTGGTTGTAGTGGGGGAGGGGGATTGTGGTGGTGGGTACTGACTGGTTGTAGTGGGGGAGGGGGATTGTGGTGGTGGGTACTGACTGGTTGTAGTGGGGGAGGGGGATTGTGGTGGTGGGTACTGACTGGTTGTGGTGGGGGTTGTGGTGGTGGGTACTGACTGGTTGAGGTGGTGGGTACTGACTGGTTGTAGTGGTGGGGGTTGTGGTGGTGGGTACTGACTGGTTGTAGTGGGGGAGGGGGGTTGTGGTGGTGGGTACTGACTGGTTGTAGTGGGGGGTTGTGGTGGTGGGTACTGACTGGTTGTAGTGGGGGGTTGTGGTGGTGGGTACTGACTGGTTGAGGTGGTGGGTACTGACTGGTTGTAGTGGTGGGGGTTGTGGTGGTGGGTACTGACTGGTTGTAGTGGGGGAGGGGGGTTGTGGTGGTGGGTACTGACTGGTTGTAGTGGGGGGTTGTGGTGGTGGGTACTGACTGGTTGTAGTGGGGGGTTGTGGTGGTGGGTACTGACTAGTTGTAGTGGGGGGTTGTGGTGGTGGGTACTGACTGGTTGTAGTGGGGGGTTGTGGTGGTGGGTTCTGACTGGTTGTAGTGGGGGGTTGTGGTGGTGGGTTCTGACTGGTTGTAGTGGGGGTTGTGGTGGTGGGTACTGACTGGTTGAGGTGGTGGGTACTGACTGGTTGTAGTGGTGGGGGTTGTGGTGGTGGGTACTGACTGGTTGTAGTGGGGGAGAGGGGTTGTGGTGGTGGGTACTGACTGGTTGAGGTGGTGGGTACTGACTGGTTGTAGTGGTGGGGGTTGTGGTGGTGGGTACTGACTGGTTGTAGTGGGGGAGGGGGGTTGTGGTGGTGGGTACTGACTGGTTGTAGTGGGGGAGGGGGGTTGTGGTGGTGGGTACTGACTGGTTGAAGTGGGGGGTTGTGGTGGTGGGCACTGACTGGTTGAGGTGGTGGGTACTGACTGGTTGTAGTGGTGGGGGTTGTGGTGGTGGGTACTGACTGGTTGTAGTGGGGGAGGGGGGTTGTGGTGGTGGGTACTGACTGGTTGTAGTGGGGGGTTGTGGTGGTGGGTACTGACTGGTTGTAGTGGGGGGTTGTGGTGGTGGGTACTGACTAGTTGTAGTGGGGGGTTGTGGTGGTGGGTACTGACTGGTTGTAGTGGGGGGTTGTGGTGGTGGGTTCTGACTGGTTGTAGTGGGGGGTTGTGGTGGTGGGTTCTGACTGGTTGTAGTGGGGGGTTGTGGTGGTGGGTACTGACTGGTTGAGGTGGTGGGTACTGACTGGTTGTAGTGGTGGGGGTTGTGGTGGTGGGTACTGACTGGTTGTAGTGGGGGAGGGGGGTTGTGGTGGTGGGTACTGACTGGTTGTAGTGGGGGGTTGTGGTGGTGGGTACTGACTGGTTGTAGTGGGGGGTTGTGGTGGTGGGTACTGACTGGTTGTAGTGGTGGGATTGTGGTGGTGGGTACTGACTGGTTGTGGTGGGGATTGTGGTGGTGGGTACTGACTGGTTGTGGTGGGGTAGGGGGATTGTGGTGGTGGTGGGTACTGACTGGTTGTAGTGGTGGGGATTGTAGTGGTGGGTACTGACTGGTTGTAGTGGTGGGTACTGACTGGTTGTAGTGGTTGGGATTGTAGTGGTGGGTACTGACTGGTTGTAGTGGTGGGTACTGACTGGTTGTAGTGGTGGGTACTGACTGGTTGTAGTGGTTGGGATTGTAGTGGTGGGTACTGACTGGTTGTAGTGGTGGGTACTGACTGGTTGTAGTGGTGGGGATTGTAGTGGTGGGTACTGACTGGTTGTAGTGGTGGGGATTGTAGTGGTGGGTACTGACTGGTTGTGGTGGGGGAGGGGGATTGTGGTGGTGGTGGGTACTGACTAGTTGTAGTGGTGGGGGTTGTGGTGGTGGGTACTGACTGGTTGTAGTGGGGGGGATTGTGGTGGTGGGTGCTGACTGGTTGTAGTGGGGGGGATTGTGGTGGTGGGTACTGACTGGTTGTGGTGGGGGAGGGGGGTTGTGGTGGTGGGTACTGACTGGTTGTAGTGGGGGGGATTGTGGTGGTGGGTGCTGACTGGTTGTAGTGGGGGAGGGGGGTTGTGGTGGTGGGTGCTGACTGGTTGTAGTGGGGGGGATTGTGGTGGTGGGTACTGACTGGTTGTAGTGGTGGGGATTGTAGTGGTGGGTACTGACTAGTTGTAGTGGTGGGTACTGACTGGTTGTAGTGGTGGGTACTGACTGGTTGTAGTGGGGGAGGTGGGGGGGGTTAGTGGTGGATGAGGAGGGGGGAGGAGAGGGGTTGTGGTTGATAGCCGATTGGTAGACGAGTAGATGGTGTCACCATAGCTCGGTAGATGTAGGTAGATGATCGAAGTGGTAGACAGTAGTTAAGGGGTAGTTACGGTCGGTAATTACTGTAGGTAAGTAGTTGGGGGGAGCTGGTGGGCTGTCGGAAGAAAGATAAGCTGGCTCATGGGGGTTGGAGGGGGGGGGGGAGGTAAGCTTGAACCCCCCCACACAACCCTCCCCCACAACCCCTCCCCTCCCCCACAACCCCCCCCCCACAACCCCTCCCCCACAACCCCCTCCCCACACAACCCCTCCCCACAACCCCTCCTCCACAACCCCCCCCCACAACCCCTCTCCATACAACCCCTCCCCCACAACCACCTCCCCACAACCCCTCCACAACCCCTCCCCCACAACCCCTCCCCTCCCCCCACAACCCCTCCCCCACAACCCCTCCCCCACAAAAGCGGAAGTGAAAACGCCTCGCGTGAGTCCAGCTGATTTTCAGGTGGCATGTCTGTTAGGTCTGGGCTGCGGAAGTCAACAGCCACTGAAGCGCTGTGACACACACACACACACACACACATGGCGTCCTAGCTACGTCACTTCGTCCAATATCAACTTAACTTTGTTATATTTCTTCTCTCTTGTGTCTCCCCCCTGATGATGATGATGATGTGATTACGACACGAAAGTGCACTTGGGCAACTTATCGTGTTTCATTGCCCCCTCCCCGTGGACTCATATAGGAATATATATATATATATATATATATATATATATATATATATATATATTTTTTTTTTTTTTTTTTTTCAAACTATTCGCCATTTCCCGCATTAGCGAGGTAGCGTTAAGAACAGAGGACTGGGCCTTTGAGGGAATATCCTCACCTGGCCCCCTTCTCTGTTCCTTCTTTTGGAAAATTAAAAAAAAACGAGAGGGGAGGATTTCCAGCCTCCCGCTCCCAATATATATATATATATATATATATATATATATATATATATATATATATATATATATATATATATAGAGAGAGAGAGAGAGAGAGAGAGAGAGAGAGAGAGAGAGAAATGATCATTAAGGCCCGGCCGTCCTCCCGTTCTGTATTACAACATAGTCCTTATCTCTGTGATTGTCTGCTTGTGTGCATGCCCTTACTACCTCCCCTTCCCCTGTGATTGCAGCTGAGGGAGAACTTGTGTGGCAATATTAGGTCACCACTGTAAGGGTTGTATGTCTGTCTATCTATCTATCTATCTATCTATCTATCTATATATATATATATATATATATATATATATATATATATATATATATATATATATATATATATATATATATATATATTTAGCGTATGATGCCCTCCAACAGAAAGGACTCGAACCCAGGAACTTCTACGTGGTAGACGGGAACGCTACCGCGTTCTCGTCTACCACGCTCAAGTTCCTGGGTTCGAATCCTGGCTTTTGGAGGGTATTATGTGTTTTATAAAAGTGCATGTTCTTATGCACTATATTCGTGTTCTTTATATATATATATATATATATATATATATATATATATATATATATATATATATATATATATATATATATATATATATATATATATCCCAGAGGTTAGGGGAGAAATAATACTGGCCACATTTTCCTTGCGTGTCGTAAAAGGCGAATAAAATGGGTGGGAGCTGGTGGCTGGATATCCTCCCCTCCTGTATTACTTTCCATAAAAAGAAGGAACGGAGCAAGGAGCCAAGTGAGGAATTTTCCCCCTCGAAGGCTCTGTCGCCTGTTCTCAAGGCTACCTCTCTCACGAGGGAAATAGCGAGTTTATATATATATATATATATATATATATATATATATATATATATATATATATAGATAGATAGATAGATAGATAGATAGATAGATATACAGATAGATAGATATACAGATAGACAGGCAGACAGACACACAGACAGATAGATATACAGATAGACAGACACAGACAGATAGATAGATAGATAGATAGATAGATATACAGACAGACAGACACACAGACAGATAGATAGATAGATAGATATACAGACAGACAGACACACAGACAGATAGATAGATAGACAGACAGCCAGACACACAGACAGATAGATAGATATACAGATTGACAGACAGATAGATAGATAGATATACTGATAGACAGACAGACGCACAGAGGGGGGGGGGAGGCGGTACATCGATTGCCCGTCGCAGTTGTAACACTGTGTTGCTTGCGGACTGGTGTACACGCCTCCTGCACGCACGCTTCCCACGCCCTCCCCTGGTGGGCGTGGGGAATGGGGGGGGCAGGGGAGGGCGTATGTGTCCGTGTGTGTGTGTGTGTGTTTTTATCTTTGGGGTAGAGAGAGGGAGGGGAGGGAATGTTTGACCTCGAGCCGGGTTGATGACCTGACCTGGACTTGACCTGGCCTCACCTGGGTGGCTGCGCCCCCCCCCCCCCCCCCCCCCCCGAGGACCAGCCCCCCCCCCCTAGCCTCCCCCTCCCCAGCCGGCGGCGGCGCGGTCGATCCTGTGTCATGGCGGCGCGCATGTTCCCTCCTCCTCCTCCTCCTCCTTTACCTCCTCCTCTTCCTCCTCCTATACCTTCTCTTCCTCCTCCTCTTCCTCTACCTCATCTACCTCTTCCTCATCTACCTCTTCCTCCTCCTATACCTCCTCTACCTCTTCCTCCTCTTCCTCTTCCTCCACCTCTACCTCTTCCTCCTCCTATACCTCCTCTTCCTCTACTTCCTCCCCTCTTCCTCCTCCTCCCCTTCCTCCTCCTCCTCCTCCTCTACCTCTTCCTCCTCCTATACCTCCTCTTCTTCTATTTCCTTCTCCTCCTCCTCCTCCTCCTCCCCTTCCTCCTCCTCCTCCTCCTCATCCTTTACCTCCTCCTCTACCTCTTCCTCCTCCTCTTGTACCTCTTCCTCTACCTCCTCCTCTACCTCTACCTCTTCCTCCTCCTCTTCCACCTCTTCCTCTACCTCCTCCTCTACCTCTACCTCTTCCTCCTCCTCTTCTACCTCTTCCTCTACCTCCTCCTCCTCCTCCTCTACCTCTTCCTCCTCCTCTTCTACCTCTTCCTCTACCTCTTCCTCCTCCTCCTCTACCTCTTCCTCCTCTACCTCCTCCTCTACCTCCTCTTCCTCCTCCTCCCTGGCCTTGACGCCGTCCTCACCCTCCTGTTAATGTCCCTGTTGCTCCTGTTGCCTTCACCGTTGTTGCCCGTGGTGCAGCTGCTGCTCCTGTTGCCTTCAACCGTTTTTGTGCTTCCGTTGCCTTCACCGTTGTTGCCTGGTGGTGCTCCTGCTCCCGTTGCCTTCACCGTTGTTGCCTGGTGGTGCTCTCCTGCTCCCGTTGCCTTCACCGTTGTTGCCTGGTGGTGCTCCTGCTCCCGTTGCCTTCACCGTTGTTGCCTGGTAGTGCTCCTGCTCCCGTTGCCTTCACCGTTGTTGCCTGGTGCAGCTGCTCCTGCTCCCGTTGCCTTCACCGTTGTTGCCTGGTGGTGCTCTCCTGCTCCCGTTGCCTTCACCGTTGTTGCCTGGTGGTGCTCCTGCTCCCGTTGCCTTCACCGTTGTTGCCTGGTAGTGCTCCTGCTTCCGTTGCCTTCACCGTTGTTGCCTGGTGCAGCTGCTCCTGCTCCCGTTGCCTTCACCGTTGTTGCCTGGTGGTGCTCTCCTGCTCCCGTTGCCTTCACCGTTGTTGCCTGGTAGTGCTCTCCTGCTCCTGTTGCCTGTAGTGCTCCTGCTCCTGTTGCCGCGTCAGCATCACCTGTTGCCGCCGTTGCTGTTTGTTGTGCGAGCTGCTACTGTTGTCCGGACTACGACCGTTGATGTAACAGCTTCGCCGTTTGTTTGTTGTCAGTGACAAGGAATGTCCTTGTTGTTGTTGTTGTTGTTCTTTGAACTGCTGTTCTTGTGTGTTCTTGTTGTCGTTGTTGTTGTCTTTGTTGTTATTTCAGTGTTGTCACTGCTGGTCAAAGTGTTTCTGTTGGCAGTGTTGTCAGCCGTGGCCCGCGCTGTGATGTCAGGTGTGGTTTGTGTACTGTGTCCTGTGTTGACGTAGATTGATATAGAGTTATCTTAACGCGGTTTGGAGGGATTGACATGGGGGAGAAGGTGGGTTTGGAGGGGGGGGTGTGTTTGATGGGGTGGAGAGCTGGATTGGAGGGGGGGAGGGGGGAAAGGCTGGGGGGTGGTACTTGATGGGGTGGGAAGGGGGCTGGGCTGGGGGGTGGTACTTGATGGGGTGGGAAGGGGGCTGGGCTGGGGGGTGGTACTTGATGGGGTGGGAAGGGGGGGAAGGGGGCTGGGCTGTGTCGTATCCTCCCCCTCCCCCCCCAGTAAACACAGGACACCCCTACGCCATCACCCCCACCTCCCCTCTCTCCCCTCTCTCTCCCCCCCAGCATTCATATGACACCCCCTCCCCCTCCCTCCTTACCTACCCTCCCCTCCCCCTCCCTCCTTACCTACCCTCCATCATACATGATTACACCCCCCCTCCCCCTCATCCTTCAGCATACACTGGGCACCACCCCCCCACCCCAAAATCACCCCCCCCCCCATCATTCACAGGACATTTCCCTCTCCTCCTAAGCTCCCCTTCTCCTCCCCAGCACGCCTACCCCCTCCCCTCTCCCAGTCCCACTACCCCTTACCCCAATCTCCATCCCTCCCCTCACCCATCCCCTCCCCCTCACTTTACTCTTCCTATATCTCTAACCTCTCCTCCCCAGCTCCCCCCACCCCTCTCCCCACCTCCAAGCTACTCCCTCCCCCCTTCTTCTCTCCTCCCCCACCCCTAGCCACACACACTCCCTCCTCCTCCCCCCACCTCTCCAGCAACCCCACCCTCCCCCACCCCAAACCACCCCCTCCACGTCTCTCCAGCACCCCACCCCACCCTCCCCCACCCCATACCACCACCCCACCCACCCCACCCTCCCCCACCCCAAAACCCACCCTCACCCCCTCCACGTCCCTCCAGCACCCACCACACCCTCCCCCACCCCAAACCACCACCCCACCCCCTCCACGTCCCTCCAGCACCCCACCCTTCTCACCCCACCCCAAACCACTTCCACCCCCTCCACGTCCCTCCAGCACCCCACCCTTCTCCCCCCACCCCAAAACCCACCCCCACCCCCTCCACGTCCCTCCAGCACCCTCCCCCCACCCCAAACCACCACACCCCCCCCCCTCCTCCTCATCGTCTCTCCCAGACACCACATCTTTCCTTATGTATGACGGTCGTGTCCTACCCTACGTAGATTCACCTGGGATAAAAATAATAATATTTACCTGATGACGTAACTCATATATCTTTTTTTCTTCTAGGATGGACGTCAGTTGAGGGGTTAGCTATGACGCAGTGAGGAGGGGGGTTAGTTAAGGGGGTTTGTTACGGGGGAGGGGTGAGAGAGAGAGAGAGAGAGAGAGAGAGAGAGAGAGAGAGAGAGAGAGAGAGAGAGAGAGAGAGAGAGAGGCGCACACACGTGATGACGACCCACCCACCCCATCCTACCCCACCCCCACCCCACCTTTCCCCCTTTTACAACCCCCCCCCTCTTTTTCTTTCCCCTCCCTCCCCTCCTGAGCCTGGATTTCAGGCCCCGTATGAGAGTTCCCTCTCGCGTTCCAGCTTCCAGGAGCACGTGACTGGAAGGGCTGGATAGCAGGCACCCACACACAGTCTCCTCAAGGGGGGGGGGGGGATTTAGGGGGGGAGGGAGGGAGGGGGTTTTAGGGTGTCTGTGTACTTCGTCTTTTGGTTTCCGGTGCTTAGCTCCAGGGAGTTTAGTAGATTATTATTATTATTGTTATTTTTATTTTTATTATTTTAATAATAATGATAATAATAATAAGAATGATAATAATTATTATTATTTTTCTTTTTTATTTTGATAATTATTATTGTTATTATTATTATTATTATTATTATTATTATTATTATTATTAGTATTATTATTGTAATAATAATGATAATAATTGTTATTTTTATTATTATTATTATTATTATTATTATTATTATAATAATAATGATAATAATTGTTATTTTTATTATTATTATTATTATTAATATTATTATTATTATAATAATAATGATAATAATAATAAGAATAATAATAATTATTATTTTTCTTTTTTATTTTGATAATTATTATTGTTATTATTATTATTTTTTTTTTTCTTTTCATACTATTCGCCATTTCCCGCGTCAGCGAGGTAGCGTTAAGAACAGAGGACTGGGCCTCTGAGGAAACATCCTCATCCAGCCCCCTTCTCTGTTCCTTCCTTTGGAAAAAAAAAAAAAAAAAGAGAGGGGAGGATTTCCAACCCCCCGCTCCCTTCCCTTTTAGTCGCCTTCTACGACACGCAGGGAATACGTGGGAAGTATTCTTTCTCCCCTATCCTCAGGGATATATATATATATATATATATATATATATATATATATATATATATATATATATATATATATATATATATATATATACATATAAGGCCCGCCAATAAGGTTGACGCAAGGGAGTTGAGGTAAAACCATTAAGGTTATACATGAAAGTCAATTTAAGAATATTATCTGGTCAATAAAATCATCTCTACTGGGTATGTATCATCATCTTCGTATATTGTGATATATTTTCCATGTTTTTTGAGCGAAAATAAACCCTAAACTACTACCTGCAAAATTTGGAGCTTTTCTCCAAAATAATAGAATTCCTCTAAAACCTCATCATTAGCAGCTTTTTCATGCTGAATAAAATCTACTGCTAAAATATCATTATATCATCTTTATGACCTTTAATTCAGGTATCAAAAGAAATCAATTTAAGAACATTATCTAATCAATTGCATCGTCTGTACTGGGTATGTATAATTTATCTTGGCATATTGTGATACATTTTCCATGATTGACTGAAGTATGGAAGTGTTTGAATATGTTGTTTTTCAATTTTAAAACAAAAAGTTTTTTGAGGAAAAATATAGCCTGAACTATTACCTGCAATTTTGGGTAATTTTATGAAAAAAATAGATTTTCTTTGAAACCTCATTATTAGCAGTATTTTTCATGGTAAATACAAATATATGATTAAACTATGATTAAATCATCTTTCTGACCTTTAATTCAGGTATCCAAATGAAGTCAATTTAAAAACATCTAATTAATTGCATTGTGTCTGCTAGGTATGTATCATTTATCTTGGCATATTGTGATATATTTTCCATGATTATATGAAGCATAGAAGTGTTTGAATATGTTATTTTTCAATTTTGAAACAAAAAGTTTTTTGGGGAAAAATATAGCCTGGACTATTACCTGCAATTTTGGGCAATTTTATGAAAAAAATAGATTTCCTTTGAAACCTCAATATAAGCAGTATTTTTCATGCTAAATACAAATATATAATTGAAACATGATTAAGTCATCTTTTTGACCTTTAATTCAGGTATCCAAATGAAGTCAATTTAAAAACATGTAATCAATTGCACTATGTCTGCTAGGTATGTATCATTTATCTTGGCATATTGTGATATAATTTCCATTATTATTTGAAGCATAGAAGTGGTTGAATATGTTATTTTTCAATTTTGAAACAAAAGTCAAAAAGATCATTTAATGATATTTCAAAAGCAGACTTCTATTCAGCATGAAGAATATTGCTAATAATGAGGTTTCAAAGCAAATCTATTTTTTTCATAAAATTGCCCAAAATTGCAGGTAATAATAGTCCAGGCTATATTTTTACTCAAAAAACTTTTTGTTTCAAAATTGAAAAACAACGTATTCAAACACTTCCTTACTTCACATAATCATGGAAAATATATCACAATATTCCAAGATACTGATCCATACCCAGTAGAGGCGAGGCAAATTATCAGATAATTTTCTTAAATTGACTTCATTCAATACCTGAATTAAAGGTAAAAAAGATGATTTTGCGATATTTCAAAAGCAGATTTGTATTCAGCATGAAGAATTTTGCTAATAATGAGGTTTCAAAGGAAATCTATTTTTTTCATAAAATTGCCCAAAATTGCAGGTAATAGTTCAGGCTATATTTTTGCTCAAAAAACTTTTTGTTTCAAAATTGAAAAACAACATATTCAAACACTTCCATACTTCAAATAATCATGGAAAATGTATCACAATATTCCAAGATAATCATACATATCCAGTGGAAACAATGCAAATTATCATATAATTTTCTTGAATTGACTTCATTCAATATCTGAATTAAAGGTCAAAAAGATGATTTAATGATATTTGAAAAGCAGATTTCTATTAAGCATGAAGAATACTGCTAATAATGAGGTTTCAAAGGAAATCTATTTTTTTCATAAAATTACCCAAAATTCCAGGCTATATTTTTCCTCAAAAAACTTTTTGTTTCAAAATTGAAAATTATTATTATTATTATTATTATTATTATTATTAGTATTATTATTGTAATAATAATGATAATAATTGTTATTTTTATTATTATTATTATTATTATTATTATTATTATTATTATTATTATTATTATTATTATAATAATGATAATAATTGTTATTTTTATTATTATTATTATCATTAATATTATTATTATTATTATTATTATTATTATTATTATAATAATAATGATAACAATTGTTTTTATTATTATTATTATTATTAATATTATTATTATTATTATTATTATTATTATTATTATTATTATTATTATTATTATTATTGTAATAATAATGATAACAATTGTTTTTATTATTATTATTATTATTAATATTATTATTATTATTATTATTATTATTATTATTATTATTATTATTATTATTATTGTTGTTGTTGTAATAATAATGATAATAATTGTTATTATTATCATTGTTAATATTATTATTATGATGATGATGGTTATTATTATTATTATTATTATTATTATTATTATTATTATTATTATTGTTGTTGTTGTTGTAATAATAATGATAATAATTGTTATTATTATCCTTGTTAGTATTATTATTATGATGATGATGGTTATTATTATTATTATCATTATTA
>NC_092230.1:43308734-43323734 GCF_036320965.1 Panulirus ornatus
TTTTCATCACCTCCATGCTATTTACAACACCTCCATGCTATTTACAACACCTCCATGCTATTTACATCACCTCCATGCTATTTACAACACCTCCATGCTATTTACAACACCTCCATGCTATTTACATCACCTCCATGCTATTTCCATCAACTCCATGCTATTTACAACACCTCTATGCTATTTACAACACCTCCATGCTATTTACAACACCTCCATGCTATTTACATCACCTCCATGCTATTTATATCACCTCCATGCTATTTACAACACCTCCATGCTATTTACATCACCTCCATGCTATTTACATCACCTCCATGCTATTTGCATCACCTCCATGCTATTTGCATCACCTCCATGCTATTTATAACACCTCCATGCTATTTACAACACCTCCATGCTATTTACAACACATCCATGCTATTTACAACATCTCCATGCTATTTACAGTACCTCCATGCTATTTACAACACCTCCATGCTATTTACATCACCTCCATGCTATTTACATCACCTCCATGCTATTTGCATCACCTCCATGCTATTTGCATCACCTCCATGCTATTTATAACACCTCCATGCTATTTGCAACACCTCCATTCTATTTACAACACCTCCATGCTGTTTTCATCACCTCCATGCTATTTACAACACCTCCATGCTATTTTCATCACCTCCATGCTATTTACAACACCTCCATGCTATTTACAACACCTCCATGCTATTTTCATCACCTCCATGCTATTTACAACAACTCCATGCTATTTCCATCAACTCCATGCTATTTCCATTACCTCCATGCTATTTACAACACCTCCATGCTATTTACAACACCTCCATGCTATTTACATCACCTCCATGCTATTTCCATCAACTCCATGCTATTTACAACACCTCCATGCTATTTACAACACCTCCATGCTATTTCCATCAACTCCATGCTACTTACATCACCTCCATGCTATTTACATCACCTCCATGCTATTTCCATCAACTCCAGGCTATTTCCATCAACTCCATGCTATTTACAACACCTCCATGCTATTTACATCACCTCCATGCTATTTCCATCAACTCCATGCTACTTACAACACCTCCATGCTATTTCCATCAACTCCATGCTATTTACAACACCTCCATGCTATTTCCATCAACTCCATGCTATTTACAACACCACTAATTTAGAACACCTCCATGCTATTTACAACACCTCCATGCTATTTACAACACCACTAATTTACAACACCTCCATGCTATTTCCATCAACTCCAGGCTATTTACAACACCACTAATTTACAGCACCTCCATGCTGTTTACAACACCACTAATTTACAACCCCTCCATGCTATTTCCATCCCCTCCAAGCTGTCTCCATGAGCGAACCAATGACGTCTAGTAGAATATTGCCCCCGTCAACAGACGTCTTCCTCCAAAACCAACTTCAAGAAGAAAAAAAAAAAAAGAAAAAAGAAAAATTCCCCCCATGATGTCCTCAGCCCTGGACCCGGCCCCATGGAACTTCCCCCCCCCCCTCCCAGCACGTGCCCTGGGAAGGAGGAGGAGGAGGAGGGTGTGTGTGTGTGTGTGTGTGTGTGTGTGTGTGTGTGTGTGTGTGTGTGTGTGTGCCTGCTTAATTCACTATCTTCTTCATTGCCAATTCCCAAGATCACCGTTGCCAGCCTCCACAGTACGCAAGTTCATTCTCCCCCCCAAAAGGAGCTGTACTTGCATCATGTATTACATTACATTACATTACATTACATTACATTACTTGTATTACATCGTGGAAATCACATCCGTAGACGATGGTGAAAGGCTTATTATAAAGGAGACATGAAGGAAGTGTTTTATCTGGGCAACCGAGAACAATGTGTTTTTCAACGGAGATCGATTTCAGCGCTTCAGGTACTGGGAGGGGAAAGAATATATGAAGAAATGAAAAATAGTACAGAATACTAGATAGACACACACACACACACACACACACACACACACACACACACACACACTAGAAATATATCTATCGCCCATTTAGAGTTCTTTAGATCTAAAGTATCTAATTTGCATTGATGTAAATTAGATTCATATCCATTATTACAGGAGAGAGAAATTACGTGGATGATTTAATTGGTTTGTGTTATATATATATATATATATATATATATATATATATATATATATATATATATATATATATATATATATATACATATATATCACGTATTTACCAAATGGCGTCCTAGCTTCTTCTCTTCGATTTATATCAACTGACTTATATTTCTCTCTTGTGTCTCCCCTGATGATGTGATTATTACACGAAAGTGCACTTGGGAACTTTTCGTGTTTCATTTTACCCCGTGGTCTCATAGGAATATATATATATATATATATATATATATATATATATATATATATGCGATTATCTGCTATGTACATTTCTATGTTGATGCTTGTATTTATGTGTATGATCCCATGATGTCTATAGTTATTCGTTTATTCATTTGTTTTTTTCTTCTTTTGCATTTACAGTTTTTGAGAGGCGTTGCTGTGGATGGATTGAGACCGAGCTACGTCGGGACACAGACCCCTTATCCTCATTAGGGAAGCCCTGAGCGGCCGGTAGCCCTACGAAGGGGGGGCCTTCATCTTGCTCAGCCTGCCACTCAAACACTCACTCACTCACTCACTCACTCACCACCACGCCTTCAACACCTACTGTGATAAAATCGTGTCCTTGCGAATAGCTCCTGTATTTTATGTGTGTGTGTGTGTGTGCTTTATTTAAGAGGCACCTGCGTTGTGCTCGACCTCCTCCGGTATCTGTGTGGTGGGCTTGAGGGAGGAAAAGAAGAAAAAGGAAAAAAAGCACAAGAGGGACAAGCCCCCCTGAGAGAGAGAGAGATATATAGACACACACACACACAACCCAACTCCTCCCTGATACCGCCACACCACCGCTGCCTTATACTCAAGCCATCTCGTTTGTACCATCACGACTGCTGCTCCTGTTGTCCCACTCAAACATACAGTCACTGTCACCACACCACCACCACACCACCACCAACGCCACCACCACCACCACATCTACCACCGCCACAAACATGGGTCGCAAGAAGATACAGATTTCTCGGATCACAGACGAACGCAACAGACAGGTGAGTTAAGTGTTCTGTTTCCTTTCTGTCTTTCTTTCTTTTCTCTTCCTCAGGTAAGCGCAACAGACGGTTGATTCTGGATGTCTGTTCCCCACAGATGTCTGTGTGTGTGAAGGATACGTTTTCTTTCTTATGATAAAGTGTGTTTTTTTTTTTTTGTTTAATGTGCTTTCCAGTGGTCATCGAGGCATTGTTGATATGATGGTTAATATGTTCTTCCCCAAGATCTCAGTGTTCATTCTGTACGAGCTGTGAATTGTTCATGGCCCAATGTTCTTTAAATATGGTTACTGATGAATCATGAGTTCCATGTGTATTCTGATAATTTATATTGAAGGTTGAAGATGTGTGTGTGTGTGTGTACAAGTTAGTATTACCCGGGCGCTTGAGTGGACTTTCTCCTCCCTCCGTTTGCTCTTGTACGTATCCCAATCACACGCACTCCTTCTCCTTTCAGGTAACGCCCAGTACATCTCTCTTTTTTTTTCTCTCTCTCTCACTGTGTCCTGTTGCTACTGTGTGTGTGTGTGTGTGTGTGTGTGTGTGTGACGACCAGTCAAGGCTAGAGTCTCTGGGGATAATTACCTACCTAACCCCCTCCCCCTCCCCCTTCCCCTCAGCTGAATCACATGTCATGTGGCGCCCCAGTTGACCAGCTGAGGTGGAGCCTGAGCTCTGGGCGAGGGACGCCAAGAGAGAGAGAGAGAGAGAGAGAGAGAGAGAGAGAGAGAGAGAGAGAGAGAGAGAGAGAGAGAGAGAGAGATTGTAGGGGTATTTCCAACATGCTGGTAAGTTCAGAGTGATGTAAACTATAGACATGGTTTATATAACACCATCATCCATTTATATATATATATATATATATATATATATATATATATATATATATATATATATATATATATATATATATATACGCGTATGCAAATAGAAAAAATATTTCGAATTGTATCTAACCATTTGACAGGTTGTTTAGAAAAAATAGAGAGAGAGAAAAGCAGTGCCATTTCACTGAGAAGAGAGAAAGAGAGAGAGAGTAAAGCAGTGCCATCTCACTGAAAGAAAAGAGGGAGAAAAGCAGTGCCATTTCACTGCACTAGAATCACTGTGATGTATTTTTTCTTTCTTTCATGTCTGACAGAAGAGAAACATTTGATTATATCATTTGACTGTAATTGCCTGTTTGTAGTTAGCTTGTTTCTATAATACACGTTGGTTTCGACGTTCGTGGTGGATAGGGCAGGGGGGGTCCACCACCTCCCCATCCCCCCCCCCCCCAAAAAAAAAAAAAATCGATTTTTTTTCGAATTTTCGAATTTTTTTTTTCCTTTTTTTTTTTTTTTTTTTTTTTTTTACGTGTGACGAGATTTTCCAGTTTGGGTCGGGCTACAGCGCGTGGCGCCCACCGCAGGGAAGGTCGGAATGGATAGTCCGAGAGAGAGAGAGAGAGAGAGAGAGAGAGAGAGAGAGAGAGAGAGAGAGAGAGAGAGAGAGAGAGGGGTTGTTTGTGGAACTTGATATCCACTGAAGTGCTGCTGGCTAATGGGAGAAGGATGGATGGGGGGATCGGACGGAAGGGGGGAAATGGGTATGGACGGATAGGTTAGTGAAACAGGCGGATGGATAGAAGGATAGGCGGCATGGGGATAGAGGGGCATTTTCAGTGATGGATGGACGGATAGAGGGGTAGTGGATGAGTGGTGAGCGAAGGGACAGACTTGTGGATAGTGGATGGACGGGTAGACAGTTGGGCTGTAGGAGGATAGACGGATGGTGGTTGGAGGATAGACGGGTAGACAGTTGGGCCGTTGGAGGATAGACGGGTGATGGTTGGAGGATAGACGAGTGATGGGTGGAGGATAGACGGGTGATGGGTGGAGGATAAGAGTGGATGGCGGGAATGATTCTATGGTTGACTGAAGACTAGATAGATTTCATTGACACACACACACACACACACACACACACACACACATATATATATATATATATATATATATATATATATATATATATATATATATATATATATATATATATTCTTTATTTCCCCTCTTGATCGCCGTTCCCCGCGTTAGCAAGGTAGCACCAGAAACGGACGAAGAAATGCCTTACTCGCTCACATCCATTTTCTAGCTGTCATGTGTAATGCACCGAAACCACAGCTCCCTATGCACAACCAGGCCCCACAGACCTTTCCATGGTTTACCCCAGACGCTTCACATGCCGTGGTTGAGTCCATTGACAGCACGTCTAGCCCTGTATACCACACCGTTCCAGTTCACTCTATCCCCGTGCACGCATTTCACCCTCCTGCATGTTCCGGCCCCAATCGCTCGAAACCTTTTTCACTCCACCTTTCCATCTCCAGTTTGTTCTCCCGTTCTCCTTGTGCCCCTTCCATTCCGACGCACACATATCCTTTTTATCAACCTTTCCTCTCTCATTTTCTCCATTTGTCCAAACCATTTCAACACACTCTCTTCAGCTCTCTCAACCACACTTTTTAATATCGCACCTCTGTCTTACCCTTTCACACCCTCTTCAGCTCTCTCAACCACACTCTTTTTATTGTCACTTAAATCTCTTACCCTTTCATTACTTACTTGATCAAACCACCTCACACCACATATTATCCTCAAACGTTTCATTTCCAACACATCCACCCTCCTCCACACAGTCTTACATAGCTATATAGCCCATGCCTCGGATCTGTATGGTAATGTTGGGAATATTATACCCTCAAACATACCCATTCTTGCCCTCCCAGATGAAAATATCTCTTTCCACACATTTTTCACTGCTCCCAGAACCTTCGCCCCCTCACCCACACTATGACTCACTTCCGCTGCCATGTCCATTCCCAGGTATTTAAAGCCCGTCACTTTCATTTAAACACTCATCCCCAACCAACGTGTCCCTCAACTCTGGTAAACCTAATAACCTTGCTATTATTCACATTTACTCAACTTCCCCCTTTCACACACCCTTCCATACTCAGTCATCAACTTCTGCAGTTTCACACACGTTCTACCACCAGCGTTGTATCATCAGTAAACAACAACTGACTCACATACCGGCCCCTCTCATCCCCCACAGACTGTATACTCGCCCCTCCTCCAAGACTTTCACATTTACCTCCCTCACCACCCCATCCATAAACAAGTTAAACAACCATGGTGACATCACACACCCCTTCCGCAGACCACCCTTCACGTGAAACCATTCACTCTCCTCTCTTCCTACTTGTGCACCTGCCTTACACCGTTGATAAAAACTTATGGCTTTTAGCAATTTACCTCCCACACCATAATATTCCTAAGACCTTCCACAAGGCATTTCTATCAACCCTATCATACGCCTTCTTCAGATCCATGAATGCCACATACAAATCCATGGTCCTTTTCTTTTAAGTATTTCTCATACACATTCTTCATTGCAGACACCTGATCCACACATCCTCTGCCACTTCTGAAATCACACTGCTCCTCTCCAGTTGATGCTCTGTACATATCTTCACTCTCTCGGTCACTACCCTCCCATACAGCTCACCAGGTACACTCAGCGAACTTACCTCCGTAGTTTGAACACTCATGAACACCCACCTTCACCCCCCCTTGTCTTTATGTATTGACACTTTGCATCCTTTCCGCCAGTCCTCAGGCAACTCACCATGATCCATACATGCTGTGAAAATCTTAACTCGCCAGTCGACAACCCGGTCAACCCTCTTTGTTAATGACTTCACCTCCAGTATCATCCACCCTAGCAGCTTTGTTATATTTTGTCCAAAGTAAGGGTGTCACCACTTCTTGCCTCTTCACCAAATCACTCTTCGTGACTGGCACACTTCTCACATCACCCCAGCTCGAACACCCTACATCTGCCACTCTGTCATCAAACGCATTCAACAGTCCTGCGAAATTTTCTTATTATCTCCTCCTCACTTCACCATTACCTTTTACCCCCTTGAGCAATATTCCCATTGGTTCTCTTGTCTTTCGCACATTATTTACCTCCTCCCAAAATATCTGTTTATCCTCCCTAAAGTTCACTGATATTCGCTCACCCCAACTCTCATTTGCCCACTTTTTTTTTTTTTTTTTTTAACTTCTGCACCTTCCTCTTGACCTCCTGCCGCTATCTCTTACACATCTCCCAGTCATTTGCACTCCTTCCCTGAAAATAAAGAAAAATCACACACACACACACACACACACACACACACACATATATATATATATATATATATATATATATATATATATATATATATATATATATATGTGTGTGTGTGTGTGTGTGTGTGTGTGTGTGTGTGTGTGTGTGTGTGGTATCGCATATTACCCAATTGAAATCCGTGTTCGGTTTCCAATCAGCGATCCACTTTAGCATATGTTCAGAGGAAGAAAAGTTCAAGAGTGGTCTGTAAACATTTATGTTATGTGTAGTAAATGTTTATATAAACTTTGCTTACCAGACTGACTCACAGCATATCCTCCACCAGCCTCGATAAGAGATAGGAAGGTTATAGATAGCTATAGAAGACCATCTATAGTTCAGTAGATGATAATCATTATATATATATATATATATATATATATATATATATATATATATATATATATATATATATATATATATATATATATTATCATTGTTATTATTATTATTATTACTGTCATTATAATTATTATTATTGTTAATCGCCGTCTCCCGCGTTAGCGAGGTAGCGCTCGGAAACAGACGAGGAATGGCCCAACCCACCCACATACACATGTATATATATAAACGCGTTTATATATATATATATATATATATATATATATATATATATATATATATTTATATAAACCTGCTCGTCTGTAGGGTTCATGTGAAAAGAAAACGGGTTGTTTTAGTGGGTTTCTTGAGGGGTTTATTTTTTTTTTTTTTTTTGTTTTTGCTGGAGGGGATGAAGGTCGTGTTGTGGACCGTGGTGTGCAGGCTAGAGGCTAGACCATGTCTGGTTAGGTCTAGAGCAGAAGGGGGATAGTTCTGTGGTGAGCTGGTGGGGATGGGAGCGAGGAGGATAGGTTAGGTTAGGTAGGGAGACTTGGCATGGTGGTGGTAGATGGGTGGGTGGTAGTAGATGGTAGATGGATGGGTGGTAGTAGATAGTAGATGGGTGGGTGGTAGTAGATGGTAGATGGATGGGTGGTAGTAGATGTTAGGTGGTAGTAGATGGTAGATGGATGGGCGGTAGTAGATTGTAGATGGGTGGGTGGTGGTAGATGGACAGGTGGTAGTAGATGTTAGATGGACAGGTGGTGGTAGATGGTAGATGGGTGGGTGGTAGTAGATGGTTGATGGATGGGCGGTAGTAGATTGTAGGTGGGTGGATGGTGGTAGATGGAAAGGTGGAAGTAGATGGTAGATGGGTGGGTGGTGGTAGATGGACAGGTGGTAGTAAATGGTAGATGGGTGGGTGGTAGTACATGGTAGATGGATGGGTGGTAGTAGATAGTAGATGGACAGGTGGTAATAGATGGTAGATGGATGGGTGGTGGTAGATGGATGGGTGGTAGTAGATGGTAGATGGATGGGCGGTTGTAGATGGTAGATGGATGGGTGGTAGTAGATGGTAGATGGACAGGTGGTAGTACATGGTAGATGGGTAGGTGGAAGTAGATCGTAGATGGATGGGTGGTAGTAGATGGTAGATGGATGGGCCGTAGTAGATGCTAGATGGATGGGTGGTTGTAGATGGTAGATGGACAGGTGGTAGTAGATGGTAGATGGATTGGTGGTAGTAGATGGTTGATGGATGGGCGGTAGTAGATTGTAGATGGGTGGGTGGTGGTAGATGGACAGGTGGAAGTAGATGGTAGATGGACAGGTGGTGGTAGATGGGTGGGTGGTAGTAGATGGTTGATGGATGGGCGGTAGTAGATTGTAGATGGGTGGGTGGTGGTAGATGGACAGGTGGAAGTAGATGGTAGATGGGTGGGTGGTGGTAGATGGACAGGTGGTAGTAAATGGTAGATGGGTGGGTGGTAGTAGATGGTAGATGGATGGGTGGTAGTAGATAGTAGATGGACAGGTGGTAGTAGATGGTAGATGGATGGGTGGTAGTAGATGGTAGATGGATGGGCGGTAGTAGATGGTAGATGGATAGGTGGTAGTAGATGGCAGATGGATGGGTGGTAGTAGATGGTAGATGGATGGGTGGTAGTAGATGATAGATGGATGGGTGGTAGTAGATGGTAGATGGATGGGTGGTAGTAGATGGTAGATGAGTGGGTGGTAGTAAATAGCAGATGGATAGGTGGTAGTAGATGGCAGATAGACAGGTGGTAGTAGATGGTAGATGAATGGGTGGTGGTATACGGTAGATGGATGGGTGGTCGTAGATGGTGATGGCCGATGGATAGACATCAGTAGACAGCAGTGGTAGTAGATGATGATGACAGATGAGAGTGATGGCAGGGATCGGTAGAAGAAAGGTAGTAGATGGCAGTGATAGGTAGATGAATGGCAGTAGACGGTCGTAGCGATGATATAATGGTCGTGTTTTTAGATTCCCTGGATGTGTGTGTGTGTGTGTGTGTGTGTGTGTGTGTGTGTGTGTGTGTGTGTGTGCGCGTTTGGTCGTCTGGAGATCGTGTGGGTGTGTGGGTGGGTAAGGTGGGTGTGTGTGTGGGTGGCGGTAGGGGTGGGTTCAGTGAAGGGGGGGGGAGGTGGTGGAGAGAGAGAGAGAGAGAGAACCGGGAGCTGTAGGGGCGGAGGGAAGTGTCTCTCTCTCTCTCTCTCTCTCTCTCTCTCTCTCTCTCTCTCTCTCTCTCTCTCTCTCTCTCTCTCTCTCTCTCCAACCCCCCCCCCCCCCCCGCCGGCGCACACGCATACCCCCCCCCCCCAAGAATAGCAATATTGATTCTATATTTGGCAACCGACTTTATTATTTATAAAACCCCACCACGCCACATCTTTCCACCACTACCAAAACAAGGACTTACCCCCTTCTTCTTCTTCCCCTTACCCCCTCTTCCCCTTACCCCTCTTCCCCTTCCCCCCTTTCCCTTAACCACTTAAAAGAGAGAGAGAGAGAGAGAGAGAGAGAGACACACACACACACACACACACACACACACATACTCTCCCCCCTCCTTCTCCCCCCCCTCCTCTCACCCAAGGGACCTTACAGTCATCACCCCCCACCCCCTCCAACCTCCCTCCCTCCAACCCCCCTCCCCTCCCTCCAACCCCCCCTCCCCTCCCTCCACTCATGACAGCTAGGAATGCTAATTGTACTAGTGGGGGAGAGGGAGAGGGAGGGAGGGGAGGGAGGGACACACACACACACACACACACACACACACACACACACACACACACACACACACACACACACATATCACCTGAGGACACACTCCCCCCACCTCCAACCTCCACAGTTGGAGGGGTTGGAGGGCTTTCTCGAAGGGTGGGTGGGTGGTAAAGGAGGAGGGAGGGAAGAAGAGGGAGGGAGGGAAGGGGGGCGGCAATCGATCGATACAGCTTGCAGAGGTGTCCCTCCCTCCCTCATCCCTCCCTCCCTCCCTCATCCCTCCCTCCCCTCCCTCCCTCCCTCCCTCCCTCCCCGTAGCAACGCTGACCTTGAGATCCGTACATAAATAATATGCGACCCGAACCTGCGTTATATAAGGAAAGGTCGACCAGCTGACCAGCCAAGCTCAGGGAGGTCATGTGTGTGTGTGTGTGTGTGTCTGTGTCTTTCTGTGTGTGCGTGTGTGTGTGTGTGTGTGTCTGTGTCTTTCTGTGTGTGTGTGTGTGTGTGTGTGTGTGTGTGTGTGTGTGTGTGTGTGTGTGTTTCTCTGTGTGTGTCTGTGTGTGTGTACGTGTGTGTGTGTGTGTGTGTGTGTGTGTGTGTGTGTGTCTGTGTGTGTGCGTGTGTGTGTCTGTGTGTGTGTGTATGTGTGTGTGTGTGTGTGTGTGTGTGTGTGTCTGTGTGTGTGTGTGTGTGTCTTGCTCAGCACCGGGCGGCCCCTGCTGCTCCTCCTCCTTGTTGGTTATTAAGACGTATATAAACTATATAAACGTATATAAACTATATAAACATGTTAAGTTCCCTTGCTTTTCCCCCACGAGAGAGAGAGAGAGAGAGAGAGAGAGAGAGAGAGAGAGAGAGAGAGAGAGAGAGAGAGAGAGAGAGAGAGAGAGCAAGCATTTAATCCCTCCTTACACTGGAATTTCTATGAACAGGACAGATACACCATAGCAGCCAGGTTGTGTGTGGCTGGTATGATCATGAGAACCTTCGAGGGAAAAAACGAGAGAAACCAAAATGAATAATAATAGAGTTTTTCTTTTCTTTTTTTTGTATACATACTGCAAAAATTAATGTCTTCTCAGTGTGGTCATATATATATATATATATATATATATATATATATATATATATATATATATATATATATATATATATATCACGACAGAAATATACACAAGAGTGGGGCTCCCAAAGAAAATGAGAAACAGGTACGGTACAATTACATCAACATTTAAAAGAAAACCAGATGGTATGGTTTAAGTCAGCCCCAGATCAGCCTCGAATGGACGGTTTCGTACACGTGCGGCATCTGCGGCGGCGAGTCACTGGACCCTGCGGTGAGCACTACGCGTTTTCCCCTCTGCGCGCGCGCCCCTCTCTCTCTCTCTCCAGGTCCAAAATCTCATTGTGGGGTGATTAAAGAAAACGGGTAACACTATCTTGCATATACCTCCACCTCCCTCCACCTCCCCCTTCCCCTCCCCTTCCCCTCGCCTTTCCCATTTCCCCCACCCACACCACCCACCAAACACCCTTCTTCCCCCCTCCCGCCCACACCAACACCATTATAGTTATAATTAAACCAATTATTGTGAAGTAGCGCTGGACGCCTTGCCTCGCTAACCCCCCCCCCCCCTCCTGTACTTCCCCCTCCCCCCTCCCCTCTCCTGCCCGACCCAACCACCCCCCACTCAACCACCCCCCACTCAACCACCCCCCCACTCAAACAAAAGCGCCTACGCTCTAGTTGGAGAGGGGGGTGGGTGGGTGTTGGGGGGGAAGGTGGTTAATGTAGGGGATGGGGTGTGGTTGATGTAGGGGAGGGACGTGGTTGATGTAGGGGAGGGAGGTGGGGAGAGAGAGGTGGTTAATGGTGGTTGATGTAGGGGAGGGGAGTGGTTGATGTAGGGGAGGGACGTGGTTGATGTAGGGGAGGGGGTGGTTAATGGTGGGGAGAGAGGGGGGGTTAATGTAAGGGAGGAAGACGGTTAATGTGGTGGAGAGATCGGTTAATGTGGTGGAGAGATCGGTTAATGTGGGGGAGAGATCGGTTAATGTGGTGGAGAGATCGGTTAATGTGGGGGAGAGATCGGTTAATGTGGGGGAGAGATCGGTTAATGTGGTGGAGAGATCGGTTAATGTGGGGGAGAGATCGGTTAATGTGGTGGAGAGATCGGTTAATGTGGGGGAGAGATCGGTTAATGTGGGGGAGAGATCGGTTAATGTGGTGGAGAGATCGGTTAATGTGGGGGAGAGATCGGTTAATGTGGGGGAGAGATCGGTTAATGTGGGGGAGAGATCGGTTAATGTGGGGGAGAGATCGGTTAATGTGGGGAGGGGGACAGTTAATATGAGGCAAAGGCTCGTTAATAACAGGGGAAGGGGAGGGTTAATGAGGGAGAGGGTGGTTAATGTAGGGGGGAAGAGACGATTGATGTGGGGGGAAGGGGAGTTAATGTGGGGGAGGAGAGTTATGTGGGAGAACAAAGGTTATTGTGGGAGAAGAATGGTTGATGTGGGGGGGAAGGTTGGTTGACGTGGGGAGGGTGAGGGGTTAGGTGAGGGGGGGGTGGTAGGTATGGGGGGTTGTAAATGTGGGGAAGGGGGGGGAGTTGGGTGGGGGTGTTGTCAGCGGAGGTAGGGGTAATATTAATTATATATTTTTTAAATGATTGGGGTTTTAGGGGTAAGGTAGCTTGGAATCGTTCAGAGTAGGTGTTGAATGTTCTTGAGATGTGAATCTAAAGAAGATTTTATTGGTGGAGCTTGTATGTATCTGGAGGTGATTTGGTGAGGCAAAGCGGAAGTTTAGGGTGAGGGGTTGAGGGGGTGTTGGTTGTGTGGTCGCGGGTGGTCTGGTGTATTGTTGGGTGTGGGGTGAGTCTGAAGGGAGTGGGAAGTGGCAGGTATGAGGAGGAGAGAAGTTATGTGGGGAACCAATGGTGATGTGGAGAGGGTGATGGTGATGTAAGGTTGGTGACGTAGGGGAGGTGAGGGTTGATGTAAGGGTAAGTGGGGAGAGTTTTGTAAATATATGGTGGTGAAGACTGAGGGGGGGAAGTTGGATGGGTGAGGGGTTGTGAGTTCATTAGTCTACAGACAGAAGGGTAAGGTAGAAAAAAAAAAAAAAAAAAATATATAAAATATATATATATATTATATATGGTGTGTTTACAACAATGTTATATTCCATTTTCTGTGGTTGTTTGAATATGCAAGATTTTGTGTGTGTGTGTGTGTGTGTGTAATTGTGTGTGTGTGTGTGTGTGTTGTGTAGTGTGTGTGTGTGTGTGTGTGTGTGGTGTGTGTGTGTGTGTGTGACTACTGTTTGTACTGTACGGGGAGGGAGTTCTACACTCATGGGGGTCCCCATCTCTTGTACTGTACGGGGGAGGGAGTTCTACACTCGTAGGGGCCCCATCTCTCGTAATGTACGTGGAGGGAGTTCTACACTCATTGGGTCCCCATCTCTTGTACTGTACGGGGGAGGGAGTTCTACATTCGCGGGGGCCCCATCTCTTGTACTGTACGGGGGAGGGAGTTCTACACTCATGGGGTCCCCATCTCTTGTACTGTACGGGGGAGGGAGTTCTACACTCATGGGGTCCCCATCACTTGTACTGTACGGGGGAGGGAGTTCTACATTCGCGGGGGCCCCATCTCTCGTAATGTACGAGGGAGGGAGTTCTACACTCGTAGGGACCCCATCTCTCGTAATGTACGGGGAGGAAGTTCTACACTCATTGGGTCCCCATCTCTTGTACTGTACGGGGGAGGGAGTTCTACATTCATAACGGCCCCATCACTTGTACTGTACGTGGAGGGAGTTCTACACTCGTGGGGTCCCCATCTCTTGTACTGTACGTGGAGGGAGTTCTACATTCGCGGGGGCCCCATCTCTTGTACTGCACGGGGAGGGAGTTCTACATTCATGGGGTCCCCATCTCTTGCACTGTGTGGGGAGGGAGTTCTACATTCATGGGGTCCCCATATCTTGCACTGTGTGGGGAGGGAGTTCTACATTCATGGGGTCCCCATCACTTGTACTGTACGTGGAGGGAGTTCTACACTCGCGAGGTCCCCATCTCTTGTACTGTGCGTGGAGGGAGTTCTACACTCGTGGGGGTCCCATCACTTGTACTGTACGGGGAAGGGAGTTCTACATTCATGGGGGCCCCATCTCTTGTACTGTACGGGGGAGGGAGTTCTACACTCATAGCGGCCCCATCTCTTGTACTGTACGGGGAAGGGAGTTCTACATTCATGGGGTCCCCATCTCTTGTACTGTACGGGGGAGGGAGTTCTACACTCGCGGGTACCCCATCACTTGTACTGTACGGGGGAGGGAGTTCTACACTCGCGGGTACCCCATCACTTCCCGATCTATCTTTACAGTCGAGCGGCTAATTAAACTTTTAGAACGCCGTCCACATCACAACTTCATCGTTTAGCTGAATTCAAGACATCAACCACATTCATGTGCTCTAAATTATTCGTCTTGACATCATTTCGAACGCGTTCTCTTGCTTGATTTATGTTT
>NC_092230.1:43328734-43338734 GCF_036320965.1 Panulirus ornatus
CTACAGATGGAATGGGGTGATGGTGGTGTTGACACATGCAGAAAGAATTAAGAAAATATTTGTCTAACTACGTCTTCCAAACTACCAGCCACTCACTCCAGAATTAAAGTAGTTTATTAGATTATAAATCGTGATTGGAATATGAAGATGAATTACCTGTTGTTGTATAGATCACACCTGTGTTGTCATTAGGGTATGTCTGGATTATTTTCTCCCTTTGGCGCTTTTGTCTAATACGAATCGATACAGCGTTATGTAACGTAGAATAGAGAGAGAAATATGTAAATTCTATAGTGTAGGAATGACACTGCAAGCCATGAGTAATGTCCTGTCCACACACACACACACACACACACTGGCTGGCTCAAGATTTTAATCAATGATTCCGTTGTTAATGGACACTTGCTCACCATCCCTTTCACCTCGTACATTTCTCCATGTAACTGGTAGTTTGCCCGCATCATGTATATATATATATATATATATATATATATATATATATATATATATATATATATATGTGTGTGTGTGTGTGTGTGTGTGTGTAATATCCGGTCATACTACTCAGTATTAGCATTATACTTTGGATTAACTAGAACTACAGGCATTTGTAAGTGAATAATACCTGTCTTCTCCCAAGAAATGTTTCTGTCGTGTTTAATTCTTCTATTACATAGTATTTTAATAGAGTGTAGGCGTGAGATTATTCAAAATGGTGGTCGTAACTGATTGCAGGATGAAAGGTGTGAACATTGTGACGAAAATGTTGGAAAGAAAAACAGACGAGACACAGGGTGTTATAATATGTTTATAACATGTTAATGCTGATGGTTGTTAACCCCCTACCCACTGTTTGTGGCACGTGTGTCGCGTGTCTGTCAAAAACAACTGATGGCTGATCACCTCCCCCCTTTTGGAACTTCACATTGCTCAAGGATAAAGTGTGGGGCGCCAAAGTAACCCCTTTCCCTTTCCCTCCTCTCCAAGCCATCCACATAGTGTCTGGTTGTGTCATGGATGACAAGGTGACATCAGAGGCACGTAATTAGACGCCAGGTAAAGCCATGGTAGATTTAAAGTTTGAAAAGGGGGTAACCACAGAAATCGAACGGCTTTTTAGGGTGGGGGGGGTGTAATAATGCGTGATAGTGCATTTTTGTATGGTTGATTTTAGGCCAGGGGTTGGGGGAGGATGGAGGAGACCATGATCTGTTACTCTACAGCAGAAGAGAAACATTAAAATAAATGATGGATTAACGTAATGGTAAAGTAAGCGAAAGATATATGTAGAAAGAAGCTAGAACAGGAAAAAACCTCCCCCAAACAAGAGTATCATAACTTCCAACTTTATTGTGGTAATACACCAGACACAACAGCAATGCACCGGCTGATCAGAGTTGTAAACACACAGACTATGCTGCAGCAGCTGCATATCCTTGTTTAAGAAGACCGTATTCCTACAATGGATCTTTTTATATGGTGCATTAAAGGATAGCCGGGTAATTTTATCATCCTTGCAGAATATTGTGTGGGTTATTTTGTTTATGATTTAGTCATTTTTGTAATTTTAGGGTTTTTGATAAATATTCACAAGTGAATCTGAAATTTCTCAGGCCTTTGTTGAGTAGCTAGACTTGTGTCTTAATGTATTTAAGAACTACGTAAAATTCTAGGGTAAGGATACGTGAAAAGCAGTTTAGAATATCATGAGTTTGATAGTGCAGTGATGATGTACAATGAGAAGAATAGTTTAGGTTAATATTATTCATTTTACATAAAAAGTTATTATTAGGGAGGGCTATAAACAGGAAGATTTTGGGGGTCACTTGACTTTAACTTAGGTAAAACACTTCAAGAAATCCACAGAATTTCCCCAAATCCTTACCTAACTTCCTTCATAAGCCGAGTTTACCTTAAATTTTAATGCCATGATAAAAAACATATGCTCATGTCAGCCACGTCATACCAGTTGATCAGGTATATGTTCTGATAACAAGTAACTTCAGCATGTATGCAAATGCACACACACACCAAGGAAGAACAGAGAAATTAAAGGTTTGATTGACAAAACAAGATAAGATGAAACTTTTAGAAATCAACAAAACCCTTGATTACCATACTTTTGCCTAAAAAAGTCAATTTTACCCTGATTTTGAGTGTTATAATTGAAATGTATTAACATTACTCTGTTCTCTTTTGACATGCTGTATTGTCAGTAGTAGGTATTTCTTATGTGTTCATACAAAGTAATTTGTATATATGCATTGACACACATCAAAAACAGTGTAAACAAGCTCGTGTCATTCATTCAAATACCTCCCAAAATGATGTACAGCTTGGCTGTAAGAGAAGTTCCTTGAGATTTTCAGAGGCATTTTTGATTTCTGGAAGTTATTTACCTACTTTTACGTGGATCTAGCCTTCACATTTTACCCGATCATCATAGCCCTCCTTACCATTATGTTATTTATTAATGGAGAATTGAAAAAAATTCATCCAAATCTTAACTTTATTCCCAACACTGTACACTATCTTTGCAAAACAAATTCAAGGATATTCTAAACAAAACCATGATGCGTTCCCAAACTGGAATATTGATGAAACAAATCACGTGGTACATCCGATAATCATATGTTTTGTCATTTAATCTGTATCATCAAATAGTATTGCTTATCTCGTGTCTCACATTTAGAGCTATTGAATTGTTTAGAGCTATTGAACTGTTGCAGAAATTGAAATATTATGGATGGTAGCTATCTTTACAATTTAATGTGTTTGTGCTAAGAATTGGATCATGCTCTCAGACTATTCCCAAAACATTTGGTTATGAATATCACAGTATGTTCTTGGCTTTGCATGGTATTTTGATATTGAAGAAGAAACTTGAGAGTATACTGATTAATGAAAGGGAGCCAAATGTACTCTAATTTATGAGGGATAGAGCAAAATGGAATATGACTGAGGGGAAATGAAAAGAGAAAAAAGAAAAACTAGTAAATAACTTTAAAAGCATATTTCCATATGTATCAAGTTTTGAAAGTCAAGGTTTGACTTGCGGATGCTGAAATACAGAAATCAGATATTTCATGTGGTATCAGCATCATTTTATACAAATCAAGAGCTTGTTAGTACTGTACAGTATATGCAGTATATGTGACAAGTAAAAAAGTTTCATTAGGTTTATTTTTGTGTTTTAAGTGTATGCTCTAAGATCAGTTCTTTCTAGGTGATTCACTAGATTTTTTTTCAACTGTAATTATCTTTATATTGGTCCCCTCTCTGCCCTAACCGAGCCCCCAGACCAATTCAGCACTGATCCTCCCTGACCAACAGGTAACCTTCAACAAGCGGAAGTTTGGAGTCATGAAGAAGGCCTATGAATTGTCAGTGTTGTGCGACTGTGAGATTGCACTCATTATATTTTCATCCTCCAACAAACTTTACCAGTATGCATCAACGGACATGGACAAGGTCTTACTGAAGTACACAGAATATAATGAGCCTCACGAGTCCCTCACCAACAAAAATATCATTGAGGTACAGAAGCACCCATGTTACTCCTGCCCCAGACTGGGTTTTTGTGCTTGTCTAAATGCTTACACCTTATTTATTGCAGCTACCAGTAGGACTTCCAGCTTGGAGTGTGACTTCAGAGTGTTCACCGTGTGCCAGCAATGTTGTGTCTGCTTTATCCTACTAACCCAGGTGAGCGCGGCCCCACCACTATGCCCACCACTTGGGACCACCAGCATTACCTGATACAACAACTCTGGTGAGCTGGTGGAGATTGTATCCCTGACCAGATGGACCCTGGTGGGCACTGGTGGGCTTGCGTCACCAGCATCTCGTGTGTTGTTGTGAGCTAACAGCCCTGCTCGTTTGTACATTACAGGTGACATTCACAAAACGCAAGTTTGGTCTGATGAAAAAAGCATATGAGTTGTCGGTGTTGTGTGACTGTGAGATCGCACTCATCATCTTTAACTCGAGCAACAAACTATTCCAATATGCGTCCACGGACATGGACAAGGTCCTGCTCAAGTACACCGAGTATAATGAACCTCATGAATCCAGGACCAATAATGATATTGTTGAGGTAATCATCTGTCATCAGTAAAGTTTTATACCTAAGATATATAGATGAATTACAACATACTGTTCTAGAACTGGCGTTGGGTGACATAACAAAGGGAGAGTACATTTCTTATCAGTATTGTGATTTAAGGCTTCATTTTTTCATTCAGAGCAGTCTTATTTGTATTAAGGTTTTGGGTGACTTTGTACAGTGCAGAGCATATACATAGCTTGAATAAAAAAGTGCACTTTAAGTCAGGATAACATTATGAGAATGAAGAACATATTGATTTGGGCATTTGAAGAATCACAAAACACACTACCTATTAGCATGAAACTTCATTTATTAATTAAATGATATAAACTAGCATGGCAGTGTGTCAATAACGTACAGTTACATACAAGTAGTTTAGTTTGCATGTAAAGAACCTTAGTGGTGTAGCAAGCATGAAGCAAATTTACTTTGTGTAATGTACAGTATAATAATTTTCGTTAGTGTAGCTGGCATGTTGAAAATTGTCTGAGCACAGTTGAATATAGTCTTTTCTTGACTTGCTCAAATGTGTGTTGATTTCTCTGTTGATTTGATGAATGTAGAGGTTAATGAAAAAATGAAATTCAAAGAAGAGGATTTAATATTTTTATAACTGGGTAAGGTAGGTAGATATCACAACTAGACATGGTGGCAGCAAGTAGACTTGTTTGTGGCTGTTGTTAACTGGATTTTGACTAAGTTAGTAGTGCAGAATGGTGTTATTTCTGCGTGCAGGTTATTAATATATTAATTTTTTTAGTTAGATAATTTTGGTGTATATATATATATATATATATATATATATATATATGACTCCAATTTACTCCATTTCTTGCCCTCCTTTCACCCTCCTGCATGTTCAGGCCCCGATCACACAAAATCTTTTTCACTCCATCTTTCCACCTCCAATTTGGTCTCCCACTTCTCCTCGTTCCCTCCACCTCCGACACATATATCCTCTTGGTCAATCTTTCCTCACTCATTCTCTCCATGTGCCCAAACCATTTCAAAACACCCTCTTCTGCTCTCTCAACCACGCTCTTTTTATTTCCACACATCTCTCTTACCCTTACGTTACTTACTCGATCAAACCACCTCACACCACACATTGTCCTCAAAGATCTCATTTCCAGCACATCCATCCTCCTGCGCACAACTCTATCCATAGCCCACGCCTCACAACCATACAACATTGTTGGAACCACTATTCCTTCAAACATACCCATTTTTGCTTTCTGAGATAATGTTCTCGACTTCCACACATTCTTCAAGGCTCCCAGGATTTTCGCCCCCTCCCCCACCCTATGATTCACTTCCGCTTCCATGGTTCCATCCGCTGCCAGATCCACTCCCAGATATCTAAAACACTTTACTTCCTCCAGTTTTTCTCCATTCAAACTTACCTCCCAATTGACTTAACCCTCAACCCTACTGTACCTAATAACCTTGCTCTTATTCACATTTACTCTTAACTTTCTTCTTTCACACACTTTAGCAAACTCAGTCACCAGCTTCTGCAGTTTCTCACATGAATCAGCCACCAGCGCTGTATCATCAGTGAACAACAACTGACTCACTTCCCAAGCTCTCTCATCCCCAACAGACTTCATACTTGCCCCTCTTTCCAAAGCTCTTGCATTCACCTCCCTAACAACCCGATCCATAAACAAATTAAACAACCATGGAGACATCACACACCCCTGCCGCAAACCTACATTCACTGAGAACCAATCACTTTCCTCTCTTCCTACACGTACACATGCCTTACATCCTTGATAAAAACTTTTCACTGCTTCTAACAACTTGCCTCCCACACCATATATTCTTAATACCTTCCACAGAGCATCTCTATCAACTCTATCATATGCCTTCTCCAGATCCATAAATGCTACATACAAATCCATTTGCTTTTCTAAGTATTTCTCACATACATTCTTCAAAGCAAACACCTGATCCACACATCCTCTACCACTTCTGAAACCACACTGCTCTTCCCCAATCTGATGCTCTGTACATGCCTTCACCCTCTAAATCAATACCCTCCCATATAATTTACCAGGAATACTCAATAAAGTGTGGTAAAGTGTGTGGAAGAAGAAAGTTGAGAGTAAATGTGAATAAGAGCAAGGTTATTAGGTACAGTAGGGGTGAGGGTCAAGTCAATTGGGAGGTGAGTTTGAATGGAGAAAAACTGGAGGAAGTGAAGTGTTTTAGATATCTGGGAGTGGATCTGTCAGCGGATGGAACCATGGAAGCGGAAGTGGATCATAGGGTGGGGGAGGGGGCGAAAATTTTGGGAGCCTTGAAAAATGTGTGGAAGTCGAGAACACTATCTCGGAAAGCAAAAATGGGTATGTTTGAGGGAATAGTGGTTCCAACAATGTTGTATGGTTGCGAGGCGTGGGCTATGGATAGAGATGTGCGCAGGAGGATGGATGTGCTGGAAATGAGATGTTTGAGGACAATGTGTGGTGTGAGGTGGTTTGATCGAGTAAGTAACGTAAGGGTAAGAGAGATGTGTGGAAATAAAAAGAGCGTGGTTGAGAGAGCAGAAGAGGGTGTTTTGAAATGGTTTGGGCACATGGAGAGAATGAGTGAGGAGAGATTGACCAAGAGGATATATGTGTCGGAGGTGGAGGGAACGAGGAGAAGAGGGAGACCAAATTGGAGGTGGAAAGATGGAGTGAAAAAGATCTTGTGTGATCGGGGCCTGAACATGCAGGAGGGTGAAAGGAGGGCAAGAAATAGAGTGAATTGGAGTCATGTGGTATACAGGGGTTGACGTGCTGTCAGTGGATTGAAGCAAGGCATGTGAAGCGTCCGGGGTAAACCATGGAAAGCTGTGTAGGTATGTATATTTGCGTGTGTGGACGTGTGTATGTACATGTGTATGGGGGGGGGGGGGGGTGGGGCCATTTCTTTCGTCTGTTTCCTTGCGCTACCTCGCAAACGCGGGAGACAGCGACAAAGTATAAAAAAAAAAAAAAAAAAAAAAATATATATATATATATATATATATATATATATATATATATATATATATATATATATATATATATATATATATATATGTATATATCATCCCTGGGGATAGGGGAGAAAGAATACTTCCCACGTATTCCCTGCGTGTCGTAGAAGGCGACTAAAAGGGGAGGGAGCGGGGGGCTGGAAATCCTCCCCTTTCTTTTTTTTTTTTCTTTTTTTTTTTTTTTTCTTTTTTTTTTAATTTTCCAAAAGATGGAACAGAGAAGGGGGTCAAGTGAGGATATTCCCTCTAAGGCCCAGTTCTCTGTTCTTAACGCTACCTCGCTAACGCGGGAAATGGCAAATAGTATGAAAAAAAAATATATATATATATATATATATATATATATATATATATATATATATATATATATATATATATATATATATATATATATATGGTGATACTGGACTCTGCCTGCACAAGGTTACATTGTCAGTGTGAAGCATGTGAAACATCCTGATTATGGATAGGGAACTGCATTTTCGATGCATTACACATGATAGATAAGGAATGGATGTGAGCAAATGCTGTCTTTGTTTGTCTGTTTCTTATGTTGCCTTGCTCATGCAGATAAAGGCAGCTAGAGACTGTGAATGAATGTGGCCTTTTTTTGTCTGTTTTCCTGGTGCTACCTTGCTAAAGCAGGGGGTAGCAATGCTATTTCCTGTGGGGCAGGGTAGCGCCAAGAGTGGATGAAGTCAAGCAAGTATGAATATGTACATATGTATATATGTATATGTCGTTGTATGTGTATGTATATGTGCGTGTATGGGCGTTTATGTATATATATGTGTATGTGAGTGGATGGGCCATTCTTCTTCTGTTTCCTGGCCCTTGATGACACAGGGGGTGATCAAATATAATAAATAGTGCTTCAAACAATATTATATGGTTGTACAGAAGAGGGTGGATGTATTGGAAATGAAATGTTTGAGGACAATATGTGGTGTGGAGTAGGTGCTATTGCAATTGAGTTTCTTAAAGTGTGTGACTGTTGTTAATTGGTTTGTTAGGCTTTTCAAGGTATGTATGGATCATGGTGAAGTGCTTGAGAAGTCGCAGGATGCATGTGTAGTGCCAGTGTATGAAGGAAAGGGATGATTTAGGGGGTGAATTTATGTACAGAGCATCAGAGTGCTTTTGATTAAAAAATGTGTGAGAAATACTTTAGAGAAACAGAAGGATGTGCATGTGGTAAGTATACCTTGTAAGTTATATGAGAAAGTGATTTTTTTTCTTTTTTTTGGGGGGGGAGAGGCATGTACAAAGCATTAGATTGGGAGAGGAACAGTGTTTTTTCAGAAGTGGTAGAGGGCGTGTTTTTAATTACTGAGTGTGTGAGAGAAATACATAAGTGAAACAGAAGGATGTGCATGTAGGGAGTGTAACTGGTAGGTTGTATGGGAAAGTGATGATGGGGGGTGAAGGCATGTACAGAGCATCAGATTAGGGAGGAACAGTGTTGCTTCAGAAGCGGTAGAGGATGTGCATTTAGTTAAAGAATATATGTGAGGAATACTAAAGAAAAACAAGAATGTGCTTATGGCATTTATGGTTCTGGAGGAAGCATGTGATAGGGTTGACAGAGATGTATTGAAGAAGTTCTTACGAATATAAGGTGTGGAAGGAAAGCTGCTAGAAGCAGTGAGATTTTATTAAGGATGTAAAGTATGTGTACAAGTAAGAAGAGAAAAGAGTGAGTGGTTCCAAGCGATGGTTGGTCTGTGGCAGGGGTGTTTGATGGCACCATGGGTGTTTCATTTATTTAAGGTTGGGGTGATGAGGGAGGGAAATGCAAGAATCTTGGAAAGAATGGTGAATACGTGGTCTGTAGGGGGTGAGAGGGGCCTGGGAAGTGAGCAAGTTGGTGTTTGCTGATGACACACTGCTGGTGGCAGAAGTTGGTAACTGAATTTGGAAGTATGTATGAAAGGAGAAAGTTTAGAGTAAATGGGAATAAAAGCAAGGAGAGAAGAGAGTGATTGGCCCCAAGAGAGGGTTGGTCTTTGGCAGTGGTCTTTGATGGCACCATGGCTGTTTGATTTATTTAAGAATGGGGTAATGAGGGAGGTAAATGCAAGAATCTTGAAAAGAAGGGTGAGTTATGGTCTGTAAAGGATGACAGGGGCCTGGAAAGTAAGTTTGTTGTTGTATGCTGATGACACAGAACTGGTGGCAGAAGTTGGTAACTGAGTTTGGAAGTATGTGTGAAAGGAGAAAGGTTATTGTGAATAAAAGCAAGTTTATTTGGATGATCAGGTTAGTTGGGGATGTGAGTTTAAGTGGGGAAAATTCAGAGGAAGTAAGTGCAGTAGAATCCTGGGAGTGTACATGATGGCAGATGGAACCATGGAAGCTGAAGTGTTTTATGTGAATAAGAGCAAGGTTATTAGGTACAGTAGGGTTGAGGGTCAAGTCAATTGGGAGGTAAGTTTGAATGGAGAAAAACTGGAGGAAGTGAAGTGTTTTAGATATCTGGGAGTGGATTTGGCAGCGGATGGAACCATGGAAGCGGAAGTGAATCATAGGGTGGGGGAGGGGGCGAAAATTCTGGGAGCCTTGAAGAATGTGTGGAAGTCGAGAACATTATCTCAGAAAGCAAAAATGGGTGTGTTTGAAGGAATAGTGGTTCCAACAATGTTGTATGGTTGCAAGGCGTGGGCTATGGATAGAGTTGTGCGCAGGAGGGTGGATGTGCTGGAAATGAGATGTTTGAGGACAATATGTGGTGTGAGGTGGTTTGATCGAGTAAGTAATGTAAGGGTAAGAGAGATGTATGGTTATAAAAAGAGTGTGGTTGAGAGAGCAGAAGAGGGTATATTGTAATGGTTTGGTCACATAGAGAGAATGAGTGAGGAAAGATT